>NW_016157477.1:178471-186952 GCF_001687245.7 Rhagoletis zephyria
CCTCCCGATGTATTTGTGAAATCTGCTCCTTTAAAATGTTTAACGCACAGCAAGGCATTTCGCTGAAGCTCTGCCCCACAGTTGCTTTCGCAAAGCTCCATACGCGAAGGACATTGAATCACGTTAAAAAAATTAGTTGTATATGCCTTATATTTAACACCACATCAAAAATAACGCTTCAGGTGTTGCAGTTTTAACACATACACTAAGTATAAACCGCACAACACTACAAAAATTCAAATGTTAACAAATTTTAATTAACATTTGAATTTTTGTAGTGTTGTGCAGTTTATACTTAATGTATGTGTTAAAAATGCAACACCGAAGCGTTGTCTTTTATGTGGTGTTAAATATGAAGCAGATACCATTTAACTCAATGTCCTTCGCCTAAAGAGCGTTGCGAAAGCAGCTGTGGGCCAGAGCTGCAGCGAAATGCCTTGCTGTGCGTTAAACATTTTAAAGCAGCAGATTTCATAAATGCACCGGGAGGTACAGGAAAGGCACGTTTGATGCCAAGTGCTGTTCCTATGACCCTTATGCCGGAAAGTCCCTCCAACAACACTGCAACTCATAAATTAAAAACATAAAACAACATACAAATTAACAAATTTTAACTAAAAAAATAAATAAATAGAAACAAAACTTCAAATTTCCTCAAAAAAGTCAACCAGCGAAATGTACTTTTTTATTTTTCCTTACACACGCTCATTTTTATTTTTACTCTCCCAAAAACTTTGACTTTTGTAGGTTTGATGTCAATTTGGCTTCTACCTGTTTTTATTGTACCATGCCTTGATTCAATAACAAACTTTCAAACAAGAAATAAATATTTTTAAATTGAACAATATATCATACGATATAGTGGCGATCCTGCAATTGAACAATTATCATACGATATACCTAGAACCTGGCCATTTAATTCTAAATTATAATTGATGAGCATGCAAAAACATGGACTCGAATCGTCACATACGATATCGTATTACTCGTTATGTAAAAACATATTTTGGATTATGACATACGTGAACGTGTAAGTACTCTTTATCCCATCTAGCTTGAACCATAATAAAAATATAGTAAGGTAGAACCGCTGAGAGTTACTTTTAAAATTCTTGACGTTTCCAAACATTTTAATTTTTAAATTCACTCACAAACTCACACACACATTTTCATTTTCAATCTCAAGCAACAAAAATTTCGAATAATTTCAATTTTATATGATTTTAAAATGCTGGCAAACTTAAAAAAAAAATCATGGCCGACAAATTGAGAGAACGGTTCTACCTTGCTATGTTTTTATCATGGCTTGAACCACTGACGTATCACGTAAATTTCTTTCGTATGGTTTTCGATCCGTGAACGGACGTTATGATTCGACCCATGATTAAATGCTGGGCTCGAATCGTCACATACGATATCGTATTACTCGTCACGTAAAAACGCCGTTTTCGGATTATGACATACGTGAGCGTACTCTTTATCCCATTCAGCTTCTAGGACTGACGGTATCACGTAATTTTCTTTCGTATGGTTTTCGATCCGTAAACGGATGTTACGATGCGAGCCCTGATTTTACGTGACGAGTAGTACGATATCGTATGGATTCGAGCCCAGGGCTCCAATCGTCACATACGATATCATACTACTCCTCACGTAAAAACACATTTTTCGGATTATGACATACGTGAACGTACTCTTTGTCCCATTTAGTTTATACTGCCTGACGTATCACGTAGTTTTCTTTCGTATCGTTTTCGATCCGTGGACGGATGTTACGATTTGAGCCCAGAATTGGAGCTAAGTTGCTAGAATAAGGCATTTATATAAACTAGTTTGTGAATAGAGGAATTCTTCGCAGTAATACTGTGGGTCGCATTTACAGACGTATGTGGGTGCATTCCAAAACGTCAAAATACAAAGCATCAGTCTCTTTTATTTCTAAACCTCATTAGATTGAAATGCCAAACGTGCGCAACCAGTGAGATGCTAGTTTTCAACTAGGTTGCGCAAGTTAGTCTTTTTCTTCTAGTGCGGTTTAGAAATAAAAGAGACTGATGCTTTGTATTTTGACGTTTTGGAATGCAGCCTGTGTATTATAGATATCAACTGTGATTAAATGCTATAAAGTTGAAGATCAATTTTGAAGCACCAGTAACCAAGACTTGGAGGTAAATAAGCTGCAGAAATGGTTTAAAAACAGATTAAGGACCTTGTGCATACGATCATGGTTTTGCATATTTCGGTGGGTGCATTTGTAAATTCACAACAATAAAATACAAACGGTTGCCATGGTAGCAAGCAGATGCAATTCCCTGACCATTTCCACGATTTCCTGAACATCCCTATATTTTCTCAATTAAAATTTTTGCGGCAGTCTCATAAATGCAGTTGCCATCTGTAATACCGTTTGAGCCCGTCAACGCGGCTGAAGTTCGGTTGCCATCCGTAATCGACCCGTTAAATACGTAAGTACATTGCGAATAAGATTACATGTGCGGCATATGAAGAGTTAAAATGTTTATTAAATATACATAAGTTGTATTTCCCTAAAAAGGAAAAATCATGGAGGATTCAAAATTTGCATGAATATTTTCAGGATCTACCTTTTTGTTTCTAAGTTTATAAGACAATTCCCTAATTGATTTAATAAATCAACCCTTACTTATTCGCATTAATACAACCTCCAATGTAAATATTTTTGTATATTCAGTCACATATATAAAAGTAATTTTTATTCTTTCCTTCACGACTTTTCAGAACATTCACTTATAATATACATAACTATGCATTTCTCTCAATTGTAATCGTTTTTTATATACGTTTATAATATTTAATTAAATGCAAAAGTTTTTGTTTTGTTACTTTGCATATTATTTTTACTATAGCTAAATACTTTTCATACGTTAAATGCATGTGCATATAAACGAACGATAATGACGCTTGCACTTTAGTTTTACTTTTGATTTGAAATTTTGTGCAAAATTGTTTTCAATGGCTTACATATACTATATGAATATTAATGAAAGAATTGGCAGAGGTGTTTACATATGAACAAGCCGAACTTATTTTTGTATACTTTCTATTAATAAAAAGTTTGATCTACTCGCTTTCTTCATCCTCATCCTCGTCATCGGAGTCGGCCTTCTTGCTCTTTTTTGCGGGCTTTTTCACCGCTTTACCGCGCTTCTTTGTGCTGCCATTTGCCGAGCTACCACCATTGGCCTCAAAATCTTTTACCGCCTCCTCGTAATCCTCCTTTGCTTTGGCCGCTTTTGCTTCCCATTCCTTCAAAAGAAATACAATATTTAATAAGCATATTACATAACTGACATCACTAAATCCAACGAAGAAAATACACGAATATAGATTAACGCCGCTAATACTAAAAGTTTTGGTACTACTGAGCCATTTGCGAAATTATTTTTCAAAATGCGTCAATGCCTGTAGGGACATTCACCCTTCCTGGTTGTTAGGTTATCTGGTTTTATTATTTCTTCAGTCATATATATAGCAGATTACTCGATAGCCAGGACGGCGTTACTGCTCACAATAGATCTGTTCGTTGAGTGCGCTAGTGTAAGGTTTTTTCTTTCACTAAACGCATGTCTTTACCTGGGCTAAATGTCAGATAGTATTCTGTTCAGCACTCTTCTAGACTTTAGCTGCGTTCCTTATCTCCCAGAAATAGTCCGAAGTCTTAACTTGAAAATGACAACAGAAATGAGAGAGCAACTGTGACTCTTTTCAGTCCGAAGAGGTGAGATTTACCCTGGGATCAGTAATTCAGTATCATATCAAGTCACTAAATTTAAGATTAGCAATTAGTGACTATTTTTGTGACTTGAGATGATTTGGGTATTCAGTAGGAGTCACAAAAAGTTCACCAAAAATGTGTGGTGAAAACAAACACAGACAGTCAACTGATAGCGTTTATGTATGCCTTTTGCCCGCGCCGCCCGAAGAGACGCAATGGCCGAATGGTCAAAGCATTAGGCTGCCGGTAGAGATGGTCCGGATTCGAGTCCTCTTCGAGCGTAGAGGATTTTTTATTTTTTTATTAAGTATTTTTTTTTTGATAATCTTTACATTTTAATGTTTTAAAAACAAAAAATTATTTTTTTTTTAATTGGATTTGTATGATTGAAAATTAAAGAATTTTGGTTTATTTTCTAATGAAATCGTTGAACAAATTTCCTGGCTCCATTTTTGGGTTTTTTTTTTTTTTTAATAAAATGGAAAGAAATAATCGTTTCCTCCATATTTTTATTTTTTGTGACCTGCTCTTAGCCAGCTGACAAATTAGTCTTATTTTTGAGACTAGAAACGTGAGAAAGCGTACTGAATACCAAATAGTCTCAAAATCCCAGTTCACCACCAAGTCACTATTAGTGACTAGAGACCGCTTACCAGGGTTAGGCAAAAGAATTTTAGTTGGAAAAATCTTGAAAAGTGTCAAACTCAACTCAATTTAAATTAACGGAAATTAAAGAATACACGAAAAGTGAGAATAATCTAAAAAGTAAAAATTAATTGAAAATGGAGGCAAAAAATTATTNTGAGAAATCGCTAGCGGCAAGATTACGCCTCTGACTGAGAAGTTGCGTTTGCAGCGCAGTGGACTGCGGCGTCGAAGAGCTCTTTTATTGGCTCGTTGCTGTTTACTCGCCACTTTTGCTAGTTTATTGCATGAACGAAAGANGTAAAAATTAATTGAAAATGGAGGCAAAAAATTATTGATAGTGTTTATTGTGCTTGAGTGAATGTGTTTTGTACATACATTTATATTATTTGACATTAGTTTTGTTGTTGCCATTCTTTGGACTAAAAATTTGGTTTTTGACGTTCCTTTACTTTTCCAGTTATTCTTTTTTAGTGAGCGCATTTTGCTTACGCTCTTGCATTTTGACCCTTTTCAGATTTTAGTCAGAAAAGATAAGGAATGGACATTTTTAGTGCACTCATTGAACAGTTCTAATATTAAACAGTTAAAAAATTTTAGTATCAGGTTCAGCAGCACAAATTTTGCCGGTTTTCTTGGTGTTATTTAAACTCACCGACTTGTCCTTCATTGCACGCCACAGTTCTCCACCCCTTTTCGCTACTTCAGTGACTTTAATGCCTGGGTTTTCGCGCTTAATCTGATCGCGAGCACTATTGAGCCATATCATGTATGCAGAAAGAGGACGCTTTGGTTTGTCAGACATATTGGTTTTTTTTATAGTTTTTTTCTCGAGCTTATGTTAAGATCAAACTGAAAATGGTATATTGTGCCTGTAATAAGAAAGATAATTCAGTAAACATATAAAGCCAAATTTAGCAAATATTAAATAAATATACATATAATATGTTGAGATAGCAATATCTTCACTATATAATTTGGATTCAGAGATCGCATTGCCGTAGATTTTACGAAAATCGGACTACGATGGATTCAGTGATAGGCGCGAATATGTAGCATTCTTCAAAATGAAAAAATTAATAAACTACGCGCGCTTTTGCTTATCTTCTAAGCAATACATAGACCAAATGAATGTACTTGAAGAGGATTTCTTAAAAACACATGTACTGCTTCAGCCGCCAAAAATCCAGCTTTATTTCTTTAAACTAAATAAACTTCGACCACAAATACTTCATAGGTTTATATAAAAACAATATTTTTAATCTCACCGAAACAGAATAAATTCAGCAACCTATGGGTGGAAATACTTGATTTAAACTGTACTAGGAGAAATCGCTAGCGGCAAGATTACGCCTCTGACTGAGAAGTTGCGTTTGCAGCGCAGTGGACTGCGGCGTCGAAGAGCTCTTTTATTGACTCGTTGCTGTTTACTCGCCACTTTTGCTAGTTTATTGCATGAACGAAAGACACAAGATCACGCGGGAAGGAAAGAGAGAAAAGTTATTTTCTAGCTGCCGAAATCTCGACGCCATCTTTGTTGCAAGAAGTAAACAACGAAGAGAACGGAGAAAACCGCGAAATTGTTGAACGCATGAATCATTTTTATTATGCGAATTCTTCTATAAATCACACCGTTGTCTTAAATTATTCTTTATCTTATGTGTACACACGTGGTCAAAGGCTAAAATGAAGAAAATTGCAGTAAAAAGCCACCACCAAATTGTAAATAACGAAGAAATGTTAACAAACGGCTAATGTCAAAATCGTTAAACTTTTTTCCTAAATGCGATTCTAACGGGCTACTCTCCTGCCCGCGTTATCTTGTATTTTTGGTTCACGAGTTTATTGGCTGTTTGGCCAAACAGGCAGTGTTGTCGTGGTTGAACTAAAGGCCCAATTTGACCTTTTTAAGCGCCAATACCCTATGACCAGACTTTTTGAAAATTTTAATTTTTTGACTCTTTTCCAAATAATGTGCGACTTTTTCCCCTACGAAAAAATGCATCACTTAAAACTTTTAAAAGAAATGCAACTCTTCTTACAGCAACTAGATGTATGTTTATACTGCAACCCATGAACCAATTAGAACAGATCTGACCGGTTGAGAAGCAGCCATTTGTAATAGACATTGAGAAAAAAGTGTGTGACGTTCGTAATTTTGAAGCTTNGTATAAGCATTTGCCGCATGACGCCGCCAGACAACATTCTCCAAATTTCGGTGTTTAAAAACATTTAAACCGTAAAAAACTTGCTGGATAACTTCCGGAAACGTTACCATAAATAATCCAATAGGGAACAGATTCTTATTTTTATTTAATATTAATATTTCATCGATGTTACCACCAGCACGCTTTCTTTCAAGTGAAAATATGGCTGTAAAACTATCAAATTGCCTGCAATAGGTGGGTATAGGTATATTTCGCAGCCCATGACATGGCTATCACGACATTGGTGTTTTCCTGTGGAAACAGGGCCTTAACGAGCACCGAGTTACCGAGTACCAAGCACTAATTTTTGCAACGCTATGATACTGTTCATTTATTCACATTTTGACGTTTTTCGTCATGCACCATGAATCACAATACATGAAAGGTTCGTTCAGTGAACGACAATGAAGTTTTGGATGTATGTACGTTGCCACAGGTGCACGACATATTTTGTAATGCATACAAATTTACAGATTGTTTCTTTTGTATTTGGAAAAGTATCAAAATTAAAAATTAAAAAAAAAGTATCTCCAAAATTCATCGAAAAATGTATCACTTTTGATCCACTTGGATCAAAACGGTCACACTGTTTCTGACTAGTCCGGACTCGTACGGGATCGCAACTATTATAGCTGAAACACAATGCCGGCGAACTGCAAACTTCGCCGAATTGGCCGATGCTGTCCATGAACCGAAAATACAAGATCACGCGGGCAGGAGAGTAGCCCGTTAGAATCGCATTTAGGAAAAAAGTTTAACGATTTTTTGTTTACAATTTGGTCGTGGATTTTTACTGCAATTTTCTTCTTTTTCGCCTGTGAAAACGTGTGTACACATAAGGTAAATAATAATTTAACACATGATTTATAGAAGACTTTGTATAATAAAAATGATTATTCATGCATTCAACAATTTCGAGGTTTTCTCCGTTCTCTTCATTGTTTACTTCTTACAACAAAGATGGCGTCGAGNCTTTTTCGCCTGTGAAAACGTGTGTACACATAAGGTAAATAATAATTTAACACATGATTTATAGAAGAATTCGTATAATAAAAATGATTATTCATGCATTCAACAATTTCGCGGTTTTCTCTGTTCTCTTCATTGTTTACTTCTTACAACAAAGATGGCGTCGAGATTTAGGCAGCTAGAATATCACCCATATGCTGTAATCCGTCGTAGATTCGATTTTGCAACGAATCGTAAAATTGGTATGCTGAAATCCGCGTTGTCGTATCGTAATTTCGAAATTCGCACGCAATCTTCGAAATTCGTAATGTTGGTATGCCTGAATCCGACGTAGCTGTCATTTTTATGTATTTGTCGGAAATTTTGTACGAATAGCAACTCGTGTCGGAGCGAAACAANTATCACCCCTATGCTGTAATCCGTCGTAGATTCGATTTTGCAACGAATCGTAAAATTGGTATGCTGAAATCCGCGTTGTCGTATCGTAATTTCGAAATTCGCACGCAATCTTCGAAATTCGTAATGTTGGTATGCCTGAATCCGACGTAGCTGTCATTTTTATGTATTTGTCGGAAATTTTGTACGAATAGCAACTCGTGTCGGAGCGAAACAAATTGTTTTAAAATATCAGTAAAATAAAGTGTGTAAACGCAAAAATAAGTTCAAATGAATATGATATGAAAAAAAAATTTATTATTAAATGTTTACAATATTAACAGATCGAAGATCACAATATATCGCTCGCAATACGAAAAACTGATGGAATACATGAGCGAAAAGCCGGACATTGGTCGAGGCTTTGTAAAAGGAGCTAAAGAGGATGTGGTGGAATTTCGGGAAAGCGTTCCAAGAATTAAAGCGGCACAATATCTAGTGAAATGGAGGCCCTTAAAAGGAGGGAGCTTA
>NW_016157477.1:186977-189463 GCF_001687245.7 Rhagoletis zephyria
ATTTTTAATAAAATTTTAAGTTAAAATATATTTATATTGCTTATTATAGCAGAAAAACGTGATCACGGTGGCACAGAGAAGCAACATAACTTTTCCTTGAGATGTGAGAATAACAAGCACAACAAATTTGACGGCTAATAATCTGAGATTTGCCTGTGTAAACGGGGTGATTAAAAAACGAGCTTTGATTGAGATAATATTGATATGTGAACATAGTTTACGTCTGCAAACGTAATCGCGATACTTAGATCACGCCAATAAATACTGACCGTGTGACAGGGCCCTATCGCTCTGCTGGGCGATGACGGCGGTACATGCCAAAGGTGGCCGTATGTTTTTTTTTTTTTTTTTTTTAAATAGGGTACTCCCTTAAACTCGTAATCTCAAATCGCCCTCTTTGTGAAAATGTGTAAATAGGAGCGTAAAGGGACTGTTTGACTGATCAACAACACTTTGTTTCGTAGTATTTTCTCTAACAGCCCGCCATCTTGTCTATCACTATTGTCTAAAAAAAATTAAAAATGCCGAAAATCAGCATAAAACCCATATTAGTACAGTTAGTGGATGAAATTCATTCTTTTTATTCTGATATTACATTTTAGTATAAAATTTTCGCTCCTCGCCAACATTGAAGCTTACGAAGTGGGACGTGGTCGAAAAATTTGTTATGGTGTACAATTGAATTGAATTTTGCTGTGCCAAATTTCCCTTCTATCAATTGGCAAAAGCCCTAAGCAGGGGAAATAGCTGGGCGAACGGTGAGTCGACAGCATCCATGAACGAAAGACTCAAGATCACGCGGGAAGGAAAGAACGAAAAAAGTTATACACCCGTATGCTGTAATCCGAAAGTTCGTAGTTACGAATTCGTAGTTCCGTTCCGAAAATTCGAATCCGGTATGCTGTAATCCGATCGTAACTATCCACGGCGTTGCCAACTAAATTAGTGAAATTCGAAGTTCTTACTCAGCTGCTTTGGCAGAAACAAATCAAAATAAATATACATAATCGCAAGTGAATAGTGAAATTAAAAAAAAAAAAAATAGTTTAATCATTATTTGAAATGACTTTTCCTTAATTAAGTAGAATACAAAGGATTCAGTGGCCGGCGCACTTTTGTCCCAGGAAGAAGAACAGCTTACAGTTGCATTAATATACAAAGGAGATTGCTAAGAGATTGTTCTGATCCATTTAGCTTAAATGATAAAATGGTTCCAAGAATTAAAGCGGCACAATATCTCTCTCTTAAAAGGAGGGAGCTTACATTTTATCATTTAAGCTAAATGGATCAGAACAATCTCTTAGCAATCTCCTTTGTATATTAATGNAGTTCAAATGAATATGATATGAAAAAAAAATTTATTATTAAATGTTTACAATATTAACAGATCGAAGATCACAATATATCGCTCGCAATACGAAAAACTGATGGAATACATGAGCGAAAAGCCGGACATTGGTCGAGGCTTTGTAAAAGGAGCTAAAGAGGATGTGGTGGAATTTCGGGAAAGCGTTCCAAGAATTAAAGCGGCACAATATCTAGTGAAATGGAGGCCCTTAAAAGGAGGGAGCTTACATTTTATCATTTAAGCTAAATGGATCAGAATAATCTCTGAGCAATCTCCTTTGTATATTAATGCAACTGTAAGCTGTTCTTCCTGGGACAAAAGTGCGCCGGCCACTGAATCCTTTGTATTCTACTTAATTAAAGAAAAGTCATTTCAAATAATGATTAAACNTTGGCAACGCCGTGGATAGTTACGATCGGATTACAGCATACCGGATTCGAATTTTCGGAACGGAACTACGAATTCGTAACTACGAACTTTCGGATTACAGCATACGGGTGTATAACTTTTTTCGTTCTTTCCTTCCCGCGTGATCTTGAGTCTTTCGTTCATGGATGCTGTCGACTNGAGTTGGCAACGCCGTTGATAGTTACGATCGGATTACAGCATACCGGATTCGAATTTTCGGAACGGAACTACGAACTTTCGGATTACAGCATACGGGTGTATAACTTTTTTCGTTCTTTCCTTCCCGCGTGATCTTGAGTCTTTCGTTCATGGATGCTGTCGACTCACCGTTCGCCCAGCTATTTCCCCTGCTTAGGGCTTTTGCCAATTGATAGAAGGGAAATTTGGCACAGCAAAATTCAATTCAATTGTACACCATAACAAATTTTTCGACCACGTCCCACTTCGTAAGCTTCAATGTTGGCGAGGAGCGAAAATTTTATACTAAAATGTAATATCAGAATAAAAAGAATGAATTTCATCCACTAACTGTACTAATATGGGTTTTATGCTGATTTTCGGCATTTTTAATTTTTTTTAGACAATAGTGATAGACAAGATGGCGGGCTGTTAGAGAAAATACTACGAAACAAAGTGTTGTTGATCAGTCAAACAGTCTCTTTACGCTCCTATTTACACATTTTCACAAAGAGGGCGATTTGAGATTACGAGTTTAAGGGAGTACCCTATT
>NW_016157477.1:189977-196201 GCF_001687245.7 Rhagoletis zephyria
CAACAACAACAACAACAACAACAACAACAACAACAACAACAACAACAACAACAACAACAACAACAACAACAACAACAACAAGAACAACAACAACAACAAGAACAACAACAACAACAAAGCAGAGGATCGATCTCACGATGGTCGGTTCTACGTTCACGACCGGATACTCCGGCCAAGGACCATCGCAACCAACCAATTCGGGGACTACGTGCTGCTAACACAACAACAACAACAAAGCAGAGGATCTTAATCATTAAGTTTGCTTTGTGGTGCAGAGAAACCGGCTTCTGATTGAAATTTTTTAAAGTGAATTGCAAATTAAAAGTAAGTTTAAAATGAAATGTATAGACTTCTTTGACTACTTAAACACTGAAGTTGGAAATGATCTCATTATGACTATTCGAAAATGTCATAAATATAAAATAATTTATTAGCTTCTGTGTACAATGATGTGTGCACTCAAGTGAATAACACTTTTATTTTTTATAAACTATATTTTATTTATATACAAAAATATTGTTAAAAAACAAGTGCTCTGGCGTTTCGAATTATTATGTTACTTAAAAATAAAAATGTACTGAAAAGTACCGATTTTTTAGCATGAAAAAGTAAAACGTACTGATTTCGCGCATAAAAAGTCTGGCAAACCTAACCGCGATATTTATAGACGGTGTAGCGTTCAATATTGATGGATCGTGATCCACACCGCAAAATTTCTAAAAATTTTGAAATCTGAATCGCGCATCGCAATACCGTCAACAAATATTGAACGTTTGGCATTTTCAAAACGCGATCCATATATTTCGTCAGTACATCTCTACTCTCATAATGCGAACTTCAAAAACATATTCGCTCTTGGCGCTTAAAACCTTTCAAAACAAATTGAAAGTATTTAATTCGTGTAAATTATTCGTATAAAATAAAAATATTTTCTTGTGATATAATAAGCGTGTAGCACAAAAATTATGCAAATACTGACGCGATAAATATTGAACATGTATCATTTGTGATACGGATGCTACATGTTCAATATTTATCGCGTCAGTATTTGCATAGTTTTTGTGGTGAACGATTATTATGACGCAAGAAAATATTATTTTAATTTTGTACGTGTAATTTGTAGATAATGCATTTCACAATTATTTTAAAATTTCCGATGTTAATTAAATTTTTTTCTATTTATTTTGAAAGGTTTTAAGCACCGAAAGTGAAGGCAGAGCGAATAAGTTTTCGATGTTCGCATTATGAGAGTACAAGATTTTTGAAAGTGCTACACGTTCAATATTTATTGACGGTATTGCGATCCGCGATCCAGATTTAAAATTTTTTTTAGAAATTTTGCGATATGGTTCACGTCAATAAATACTGACCGTGTGACAGAACCCAAAGAAATAAATATATCGCCGTGAAACGCCGGCGAGTGAGCTTCGCTTTCATATGCTTGCAAGTTTTCTAATTTTTAAAGCGCGAATTTCGCTGTAGTGAGTACGCCGTTCGCCGGCATTGTGCTCTTGCTGTTAAAGAGAAACACGAAATTAAACGAAAAACAGCCAGCTGCAATGGCGCCAATGCCGGCGTTACCTTTCTGTTTGTAATGTAATATATATAAAAATTAACAAATTAAATGGAAAATATGACAAAGTAAAGATGTTAAAAAAAAATCTAGCATCCCAATTTTCACCAGATCGGTTGGATCTTCAAATGCACAAACCCATTATTTATATAATAAACATGATGCAGTTACGATATTTGACAGTTTAAATATGAATAAAATCAAATCATCAAAATTAATTGGGCCCCACCGAAATATTTTCGGCCTGGGTTTTCCGATTACTCCGGGTCAAAATGAAATATTTATCTAGCTCCCCCACCCACTTAAGTGTGTTTGGATTTTTGTTTTTTCACTGACCCACTATTGTTATTATGCGTAAAAGTTCCCATTTTTTCAGAAACGTTTGCAAACTAAATGAAATCTGCCTTGTAAATTTGGCGCCAAAAGAGCTAGATTAGTCCACAAAAATGCGAGCTTATCGTGGTTTTTAAGAAACACACCCATGCCACTACAGTTTGAAAATTTTGTTGTTCACGCCAATAATTTAATTAAACATAATAAGAATTGACATCCTAATACGTTCAGAAAACATTGGTCATTTCTTTTTTTTTTTTTGCTGGTAGGAAATTTGTTGGCGTCACTGAGCATCGTATGCCCGCCATTACAAATACCGAACAGATTTAATCGATATGAACGCAATTATTT
Organism: Rhagoletis zephyria; assembly: GCF_001687245.7. NCBI lineage: Eukaryota > Metazoa > Arthropoda > Insecta > Diptera > Tephritidae > Rhagoletis > Rhagoletis zephyria. The sequence continues at coordinate 192,235 of NW_016157477.1, forward strand.
CTAATGATAAACCCACAGAAATTTAGCTATGCGCACTACTTTTACTAAAAGATTTTTGTAGAATACAATAAAAATACTACATAAATCCGCACAAGAGTGAATAAAAGTTACATATGTGTTATTAACATATGTAATCCGAAAGCATGCTGCGATTTCGAACCCTACCATTCATGCACACTATTTTTAATTATACTTAAAATTTTTCAACTATTTAAAACTTACCTTTAAATTTGTACTAAGTCGGTCACTTCAAATTAATAAAACTCACAATTTATCTAAATTTTGTTGAATGTTTAAAACGACCACAAAACACACACCTCCCCACTTCACTTCAAAATCGGAATGAATTTGCAGAACAACTGTACCTATACACGAAGCGTGCCTCAATTTGAAGAAAATGCACAACGAAAGAGAGTCGCCAGCAAGCAACGAATTCGCGCAGCGAGTTATTCAGCCAGAGTTGTATTCTACACAGCAAGTGACTCTCGATTTACATGTACATTACACGATCAAGAACATGCTATCAAGTTGCAATGCAATAACACCAGTAAGGGAAAAGTTGGCGCAGTAGGGCCATTTTTGAAAATTTCATTCATTCCCAATAAGCATTTAGATTTGAGCTCAACTTGAGGTTAAGTTAAGAACTAAGGTATTTCTGAAACCTCCAACGTTGTTTCTCAACAGTACCTCAAGTGGAGGCTCATATCGTTTTGAGCAAAAAGGGCATTTTTCTTTGTATGAAAAAAGGACTATTTCTCAAGTTGAGAAAATGCTAGTTCTCAACTTGAACTCCAATGTAATTCTCCAATTGGTCTCGAACATTTCATTTAAATACTGAAATTGAAATAGTAAAATACCTTAAACCATTTTGATTAAATCGACATACACAAATGAATTTAAACATTCATTTTTCATTTCATTACTCCTTTTGTATTATGTAGTTAATCAATATCGTATTACAATAATTCACTTCATAGTACACAGTCCGACAGTAATTTTTCCACTTGATTCACTTGGCGTTTCGTTTTCTTTCAAGATTATTTGAGGATACTTTGAAGATTATTTACTTTTTGTTGGTAATTTTCCTCTTTATATAGCTTAAGTTTTTCACTTGATAATTAAAAATTAGTTTATCACTTTTTACGTATCTGCGCATCGCACAGTAGGAGATTAATCCATACGTACATTTAATTTAAAATATTTTGATGTATTTGTATAAATACCACCAAATGAAGTAAAAAAAGACAAATCCGAAAATGGTTTAGTGGGATTTTGTTTTTCTGTAGGATTATATTCAACAATTTTTATTGATTTTTCTGTAGGATTTTACGGCGTTACCAAAGAGCGAGAAAAGTTAAAGTATAGTTGTTACTCCCATTAATAATTTTTTTTATTAATGATAATTTGTTAAAATCATAATCATCATAAATTATAAGTTAAACACCTGTCCTACCATTATAAAAATTATTCTCATAATAATTAANCAAGCACAACAAATTTGACGGCTAATAATCTGAGATTTGCCTGTGTAAACTTGGTGATTAAAAAACGAGCTTTGATTGAGATAATATTGATATGTGAACATAGTTTAAGAATATATAACCTTTAATAAAAATAATCATCATCTTCAACTTGCGTCATTGTCATCACTATCAACATCTTCATCATCGCTATAACTGGCCGTCTCCACAGGATAAAGTTTATATCTTGATACATATGTCAGAATATAATTTGCCAATGGAGTCTGCTCATTGCTCTTCGAGAGCAATATATATCAGAGCTTACATTTTCATTTGCACGAAAACTTCGTGACTGCAACATCATTATTAAGGGTATTAATCAAACCTTATAAATGCATTGTAAACCGTATAAACTTATAATTGTGTAAACCTTATAAATGAACTGTCAAAATTTGTATTGAAACTCGTTTACACATTTCTGATAAATTTATCCAGCGATTTCACTGAATAAACTTGATAAACTGAAGACAATGCAACTCTGTCGCAATTCTAGCTATGTTTTCTTAGGCAATAATCGGGATCCGCATACAAATTTTGCACGCAAATTCAACAACGATATGATCCTGATAGAGATCTGGTTCAATTATTATCCCGTCTGTTTGTTTTGTTTCACTGATAATTAGCAAAGTTTGGTAGCCGTGACAAATGAATTCATACACAAACAGACATTCTGCCATTGTTTCTTATAACTTGCTTCAAATAAATAGCCTTTATGTTATATGTACATTTATTTAAATAGATATCTCGTAAATATAATTTTTTCCAATTTAGTGAGGTAGTTTCTATAATTTCTTTATCCCCGTGCTAGTAGTATAAAGTTAGTGACACTGCGCTTTATAACCAAAGAAAACACGACTATTGTCGCATGTGTAAACGAAAAGAGAGTGTGGGTCGTTCATGTAACAGAGTGTATAAACTTATAAGATTATCTGCTTGATAAAGTTATCGGTTTAGATGAATACCACTATTATTTTAATATAAAAGCAAAAATTGAGCTGTTTCCTGTAAAATATTTGTAATTATGTATTTGGTTGTAAAATAGCTTATTTTTAAAATTTTTTAAGCGATTAAATCCGGCAAAAATACGTTTTCGAAGCTATCATACAAATGCTTATATCAAGATATAAAAAAGCCCACACAAATATTGCCGCTGATATAACTTATATCTAGCGACCAAAATGACAGCTGGGCAGCAATAAATTTTATCCTGTGGAGACGGCCAGTAAGGCTGCATAATTAACAACTGTTGTGCTTCTTTCGGCAAATCCTGCAATTTTTTTGGGCAGTTTTCTCATAGAGCCAATTTACACGACGGCTTTTCACCCTGCGTTTTTGGCACGTTCTCTTTTAAAAAAGTCTTCGAAAATCCTCGTGCATTTGCACGATGACTTTTTCTTTGCGCCGTTTCTTGCGCATTTTTGACATTTAAGCGTAAAATCTTCTTTGGTCAACTCTTTCGTCCTCATTTTTAAAGCGGAGGGAATCCACCCAGGGTGAAAAGTCATCGTGTAAACTGGCTTATACTTGATACAACAGGGTCGGAACTAATCAAAAGTCTATTGAATATATGCTCATTCGTCTTGTTTTTTGTTGTACTTGCGAGAAAAATGTTCTCTGTAGCTCTTAAAATCTTTATTTCGCGCCTCTAGAGCTTCTTCTGACAATTGACCGATAGGCAACACAGCTAACCCATGGATGACATATGAATGTATATGTGGAGTGTTGGTTGCATTTTATACCATTGGTAACATTTAACAAAATATTTCGCTGTATTTAAAGCGTAGCTGCGAAACTTTTCACCTCGATTTGATGGCCATTAGAAATAGCTATAATAATTGTGTGCATCATTTTAATTAATTTGAGATCAACCTTTGTTATTATTGCTGACCTCTCGGCAATTTGAAAGAAACTCCTAACCTGAATTTTTCATTATTTCATAGAGGATTTGACGAGTAACCCAAATGATATTTGAGCTCAATCCTATAAAGAAAATAATAATATAATTAGGCCTTTAAAATTATGGTTATTCTCCGTTTACCCGTCTACCCGTAACCATATTAGTTAAAAATATCATCCCTGTCATTATTTTCTATTCACTGCACATGACATTCTTGCATAGAAATATCAACACTATAACCAATAACAAAGATTATAATTAACACTAAAATTTGCAATAGGCACCATTCTTTACGGTTTCACATATACCCTATAAACCATTGGACAAGTAAATTACGTCATTCTAAGCTATTATTGTAAAATTTAATATACATGCAAGTACTAAAAGTTTCGCCTTTTAAAAACAAAACAGTATTTAGCCTACTTTTGATAATATACGTGTGTACCTAATAGTTATGCCGTATATAGGGTATAGAATTCACACAGGCTTCAACCTCCGTTAGAATTGTAGCGAATTCTTCGTAAGTCAAAAGAGTGGAGTCTAAGGCACA
>NW_016157477.1:203762-215361 GCF_001687245.7 Rhagoletis zephyria
ACTTTTTAAAAAGCCCTACCCGTTTTTGATACTAATTTTATAATGTGTTTGCTTGTCCTGTAAAATAAAAAACAAAAAGTTGGTTAGGGCCTTTGTGAATTAAAGTAACGATTTGTAAATACGGATGCGTTCAAAAATTCATCAAAACAACCTCTGTGCTTTCTGTAGGTTGGAATTTAGAGTAAATTATAATGCCGAATTCCCACTTGCAAAAAATGTCTGCCATTTAAAAAAAATGCCATGTGGAAATGAACTCAAGGACTTTTCACATAATGGGCCGTATACATAAAACCTAAGCAAATACATTTTCTTAAAATTTCAGACCTTTTACTCGATTTTTTCAAACAAATTTAAGTGAAAGGTATGGAATTTAAGTAAAAGCAATTATTTTTTATGCATACGGCCCATTGACACGATAATTTTTTAATGCCCCACTTTTTCATATTTTTAATGTTTGCTTTTTAATACCTAGTGGAAATCCAGCGTAAGGACTGACTTTTTTATTTAACTTTCATTAAGATGGCGTCATGAACTACTCCTATTAATGGCTAAACATAAAAATATCATTTGTCAACTCAATAAATAAACAAAATCGTGGTACAAAGCTCAATAACAATATTCAGCCCTATTGGGCGTCCGCACACTGGACTGCTCAGTCCAATTAAAACCGGTTTTGTGTGGATAAGAGGGGGAAGAGAGTTCGAGTTCACCTCGTTCATTTCAGTCCGCGAAAATCGCGGATTGATGGTGGATTGACACGCACACATATACTACGTTTATGCGGCAGAATTCATGAATTCTTCATTTCACGAATTCAAAAATGGTCCCTGTTTAAGCGACTTATGCATTTCCCCGCATAAACAAAGAACAGCGCTCCCGCCCAAAACCAAGTGCAGCGAATAAACACACGCACTTGTGCTTAAAAATAATTCGTTCGTTCTTCATTGGGTATGCATTTTTTAATGCACTTCTCAACTGCCGCAGAACAAAACCTACTAAAGTAGTTAATTGCTGGCACTCCAAATTATGCTCAACAAACTTGCTTGATGCATCACAACTCTCTCGGAGTTGTCTCACGGGGCTCTGTATTGCCTTCGGCATACAGAGGTGGTACAAGAGCTACCATTGGCCACAGCGCCTACCCAATTTTTGAACTTAAATAAATAACCGGTGCTCAACACTCCGCTTGACGCACACCCCCAAAAACTCTTACAGAGTTTAAGCGGCAAAGCCACAGCGCTACAAGCCGTAGGGACTCTGCATGACTTACAACCATGCAGAGGTGGTAACTGATGGTTATCATTGGCTCCGACGCCTACCCAAAACATTTTTGCTTTAATAAATTTTTATGCAAATACATTCATCCTGGTCCTGCCCTCACACTGAGTTATTCAGTCCCGTTTAGGCATAGTTCGCGCAATCTTCCGTAGAAATTGCAAGATTGGAGACTGTGGATCTTCCTTTAATAAAACCATGTTGGTTTGGACTAATTAAGCTGCCATTATCAGCAATTTTTCGTTAATAACACATTCGAAAATTTCTGCAATTGTGGTTAACTTTGAAATTGGTATATAATTAGCTACATCATTTTATAGGGGTTATATAAGACTTTTTCCAATCATCAATAAATTTGCCCGATGCTAAAGACACATTGAAAATCAGTGTAAAAGTTTGAATTAATGCAGGACATTTTTTAAAGAGTATGGCTGAAAGGCCATCAGGATCCATAAGGTTTGAGGTTTTAAGTGACTCAATACCACTACTAACGTCCACTTTCGATNTTTTCCAATCATCAATAAATTTGCCCGATGCTAAAGACACATTGAAAATCAGTGTAAAAGTTTGAATTAATGCAGGACATTTTTTAAATAGTATGGCTGAAAGGCTATAAGGATCCATAAGGTTTGAGGTTTTAAGTGACTCAATACCACTACTAACGTCCTCTTCCGATAGTATAAGCGACCCAAACGCAGATAGGCATTCAGGAATAAAGGCGTTAGCATTGGGGTTATCTGAGTCAGACACAAAATTTGAGGAGAAAAACTCGGCAAAAATATTGGCTTCTTCCTCGGGACATCTTGCCTGTTTATCCTTATAAAAGACAGACGCAGGAATGCTAGATTTCGAATTTTAAGTCCAGAATGCTTTCGGATTTTTTTTATATTAGCTTCCTGGTAGTTAAGGTATTTTGCGTATAGTAACTTATCGAGTTCATTAAATTTCTTTAAGCATAATTGGTATTGCTCATAATAAAATGGCAGTTTTAAAACCGCAGTGTTTAGCAAAAAAGTTTTGTTCTCCCAATCTGTATCGCAGTTGCGTAAAAGTAAAGCCAGACGGCAGANGTATTTTGCGTATAGTAACTTATCGAGTTCATTAAATTTCTTTAAGCATATCGCAGTTGCGTAAAAGTAAAGCCAGACGGCAGCGTTGATCCGGATCAACTCGTTAATTCGGAATTATCTCGGGAATCAGTTGATCCGGATTAAGTCTTAGAGTTAATTCCCGAAGTTAACTCGGATCAAGCGAATATTCGATGACAACACTGACGATAGCTCAGAGAGCGTAGAATACAGAGAAAGTACAAAATTAGTATAGACATATACCATTTCATCGGTAATGCAGTCGCCATACTAATTCAGATAGGAATCCAATTAAAATTGAATTAATACGGTGCCTGCATTACGACAAGGTGAATGCCCAAGCTAAGTAATTGAGCTTTTTCTTTGCTCTCTGAACAAATAAAGCAGCCTACTACTTCGTCCGCGGTTGCCGAGTGGTGAGGGATGCGTACTACAAGCCAGCAGGATTAACGTTGCCGTCTGTCTTTGCTTTAACCCAATAACAACGTTTGCAATGCAGCGCTTGGAAAATTCGTGGTTCATCTATTGAAATCCACAGGAATTGATGTCTTGATTGTCGTTCTGAAATAAGTAAATTACCAAAATCGTCGAAAACTATACAGTGCTGCCAAGTTTTTCCGTTTTAATACACTAGTCGAGTGGAAATTTTAGGCAATGACGTGAAATTTTCGATACGAGTCTACTATCAAAAAACGACTTGCATTCGACACGACTCCCGCAATGAGGGTGAAATTTTTAATGTGAGACTCACACTTAGGCAGTCTGCACACGGGTCCTATGGCTTTAGACGCGTATGAGTTGCTACATACGAAAGTTGTACGCTTTGATGCCGCATACGTGCATTTAAATGGAGGACTGTATACGGGTCGTCAGCTTCACGAATTCACACAGCAGTGTTGGTAGCTAGGCGTACGTACGCTTAAAAAAGAGAAAGAAGAATTTTATTTACAATTTTCCGTGCGCGTACATGCATTTCATAAAAAAAAAACAGATACATAAAACAATAAATTTCGTGCAAATAATTGAAAATTAATTAAAGATATAATCAGGCCGTTTCTGAACAGAAACTCCCTGGGAGTTTTCTCTCTTTTCCCTTTCCTCCTATTATAAATAAAAATTCCCTGACGATTTTTTATATTAAAGGGCAGAGATGAGCTGTCAAATTTTGTGAAATTCAAATTTCCTCCTCCCAAATTTCGGGAAAAATGCTATTCCCTGGGAGTTAATTATTGGAGGTTTCCTTTCTCGGGAGAAACAAATTCCCGGAGAACAAACTCCCCGGGAGTATAAAGAATTGGGCTGAATAATTTTTCATCGGTTCGTGTGTAGATCTTGAGGCGAAGAGGAATCGTTGCTTTATAAAAAATTTTATACGCGTCTAAAGTTATACGACCCGTGTGCAGACTGCCTGAATGTGTTGTTTGACGCAAAAAAGCTTTTCCGCAGAAATTGGTTTAATGCACGCTTTGCAGAAGAGTGCATGGAAAAAGTCTCACATAATCTGCCAAACGGGCTGATAATGATTTAACTTGCTTTGGCATCTAGTAAATAAACAGATCATTTAATAAAATACTTAAATACCATTTTAATATTACCTTTGGAAGTAAAAATTTCCTCTTCTGATATATATTCAAAGAAAAACTAGCCACTTTTCTTCTTGCGGACACTCTAACAGACGCGGTATTGGAAGTGCGGTACAAGACGGTACATAACTATACTATGTACCGCACTTTCAATACCCCGTCTGTTTGAGTGTCCCTTTATTAAGTGAAAGCAATAACACATTATATGAGCAGAGACGAGATGAAGCTACATAGTTTATGTAGGTATAGCTGCTTAGTTCCTGTTCTGTTCGCACAGCTGTATATGGGTGTTGGTTGCAATGCATGCTCATTTCGCTCACAGTCAAATTTTGAAAGAGCGGCGTATGAGAGATATCTGTCCCTTTTTCTTCGATAATTTAACTTGCTGAATACAGTTTTGCCAGATTGTGTGGTGGTAAATTTAATATATGAAAAAAAAATATTTCTAATAGAATTATGCCGCATAAATTTGGTCAAAAGTTGAAATTATGCCATTTCCTTTTGGATATGCTAAATAATGCATTTATCGCGAAATATGCTCTAACAAATTACGCTTATTTTCTTCGTCTTGAATTAAAACGTCGATATATGTTAACCATGTGTTAGTAGTGTTGAAATAGAAACACATACATTTGAATTTTTTGCCTTCCCCTAGTAATCAGCCACCATAAAAACTCCGAAATACTACTAAAAATTCCATAGATTTTTAAAAATTATTCCGCCATATTGGGACCGCCATTTTGAATTTTAAAAGTGTATGGTCAGATCCATGATCAGCGACTTCAATTACCCCTGAGTAGCAGGTTTCGAGCGGATTCAATAAATTTTTAAAAATTTGTTCCCCATATTGGATTTTGAAACGAAGTGGTGTACAAATCCACCAACGCCAATCTATTAAAATAGTTTTGTACACCTAGATTCTCTATTCGGACCTCTGTTGGCTGGTGAAAACAAGAGGCGCACCAGGTGTTGGCAGTTTGTGCAGCATTCTGGTGACTCGAGGTTTGGCTGCCGGAGGATGCAACGTAAACTGTCGGCTAAAGTAGCTCGCGCATCGCTACCGGTCCGATGAAGTGCGGTCGCCGAAAGAGATTTGGACTCTATCGTCACGCTTCTTCGGGTTGAACAGAGACATCACAGTTGACCAAAGCTTGCTCACACCAGAGGTGAAGTTACAAATCTTGCGATGCTCTTCCCACTTCTTCCACTTATGTATGTACGTTCACGAGTTGCGAATCTCCTTATTAAGATACCTACTGCGGGAAATTCCGAAATCGGCCTAATGAAGGATGCCAAGCTCATCAGCTAGGAGACCCACTTCAGCAGGAAAATTAGGCCGGGGCCGATATACATCCACCTGAGATGAAGTGGGCTGCAGCAGAAGTGACAAACCCTGCGGAACTTAAGCCACCCACGTGAACGACGGTTAGTGTGGGGAGGGCAGAGATGGTCATTTCAGTAACTTCCGAGAAGCCGGTTCAATCAGGTTTCGAAAAGTTGATGTATGTTGGGAAGCAAAGTCGGCAGGTTAATCAATCGAGATGACTAGGACTGTGCAGAATGTCGAACCCTCTGTCTGCTCAGCCAAGATTTTTCTCGTTGAAGTCACGGACTATCTTACGGGTTTCACCACTGAGGAGCGCACCAGGGGATATATAAACGTTACATATTTCGATCTCGACATCGCATGACCGGATAGTAATACCCTAATATTCTAGGATGGTATCCTTGCAGTCGATGTCTGCTTCGATGAGACGATACTGCACGGAGTAATGCATGATGAACGCTAGGCCACCACCATTATCTCGCTCGTGATCACGACGGGGCACGTTGTATCCGGCGCAATTCGTCAGAGTTGAATTGCTGTGCAACTTCGTCTCTTGGACCGGACTTGGTTAATATTCCATGCCGACCCATAAAGACGGTTATCTCCTCGACTTTACTCTGTAGTCCGTAACACTTAAATTGTAAGAGCTTCGTGTGACTTATTACAATAAGGGGTGTGAGTGATGTGTGTTGCCTGCCGCCGTTGTGTGCTGCTGTGGAAGGTGCCGCCACTTGGTGATAGTGGGCGGCGTTGCATTTGGGACTAGCGGCCGAGCAACACAGCACGGGCCCTCGAAGTTCCTCGTGCAAGCTCGTTTGGTGTGCACATGGTCTAAAGTGACACCAGCCAAGGCAGGTGTTGCACTTGACTGATGTCTTCTTCTTCTTCTTGATTGACGCTGTAACTGCCTAGGCGATTTTGGCCGCGTCCAAAATAGCACGCCAGTCATTTCTCGTCTGTGCTAACTGACACCAATTGGAAATGCCAAGTGAAGCCAAGTCCTTCTCCACCTGGTCTCTCCAACGCAGAGGGTGCCTTCCTCTTCCTCTGTTACCAGCATCGTGGCCCGCGTTGAATATTTTCAGAGCTGGAGCGTTTCTGTCCATTCGAACTACATGGCCAAGCCAGCGGAGCCGCTGAATTTTAATTCGCTGCACTATGTCTATTATCGTTATAAAGCTCATACAGCTCATCGTTAAATCGTCTGCAATATTCGCCATCACCAACGCGTAAGGGTCCGTAAATCTTTCGCAGAATCTTTCTCTCGAAAACTCCAAGAGCCGCCACATCAGATGCTTTCTTTGACCATGCCTCCGCGCCAACACCAGCACAGGCATGATGAGTGACTTATAGAGTGTGATCTTTGTACGACGAGAGAGGACTTTATTTCTCAATTGCTTACTCAGCCCATAGTAGCACTTGTTGGCAAGAGTGATTCTCCGTTGGATTTCAAGGCTGACATTTTTATTGGTGTTAATGCTGGTTCCCAAATAAACGAAGTCGTCTACTTTTTCAAACTTATAACTGTCTACAGTGACGGGGATTTCGGACGGACTTCGCCGACCTAAACAGGGTTAGTTCGCCGAAACAACAGCCCTTGGTGGGGTAAAACCCGAGTCATTCCGGTAGGTAGAACCGGCTGTCGTGGGAATGATCACGCATACTGCTTGTCAATATTCATTGGCTTGATTGCCAATTTTAGTTGCAAGATGCCATCGCTAAGGAAACAACTTAAAATTCTCGTCTCGTTCCCGTACGCGCTTTTATAATACCTTCTGGAATAGCTTACTGACTAAATCCTGGAGTACTGGAACATATAAACTGTGAAGAGCTCTTTGAGCTGACTATCAAGTTGTCACACGCCTTGAAAGGAAAAAATTATATCAAATCGACGTTGAAGTTGTAAAAGCGAAGGTACATACCGTCGATGTTTTTGCAAAACTGCCCATCGACCAATTGCAAAACCGCCTATCTTACGGGACTCAAATTTTACAGGATAGCGAAAAAACGGGTTTTCTTTGAAGGCATTGCCTTGATAGGCAGTATATTCTCTAGCTATTATTTTACAAATCTGTTATTTTAATAACGATTTTACGATTCTTATGCATAAATCTCGATGCCTGGAGTTCAAGGTTACCAAATCTCATATTTGTCACAATGGCGATTTAGGCGGTTTTGTTAAGTATACCACCCCAAAAAAATGAAAGTGCAAATATTAATAAAGAGTTTATTAAGCAGGTCAGTATCTCTTTGTGTGTCCCTCCAAGTGCAAGGATTTGCATCTGATAGCAGGTAGGTACAACTTTTTCCTTACAGCAAACTCAACATCGTCGTAGCGCAAGTGCAGGTGCAGCCCACTAGTAACGCAAGTTCATCGCCGTCTTCTGGAAAGCCTTTATAATATATCTGTGATTTGTATGTAAGTTTTAATAAGTGGAAAAAGTCTAGCGTACAACCAAACAAAAAAAAACATTACAAATAATTTACATTTTTAAAAAACCAAATGTAATTCAAGTTAAGATATTAAAGATATCATTTTTAAATGAAACAAATATATTATTGACAAATTGATTGGAGAAAAAAGTATAAAACATTAAACAAAATTAGTATTTGGTTGGAGAAAAAAATGGAAATCAATACCAAAAAACTACATTTTTAAAATACCAAATGTAATCCATTTTAACATAGTGAACATGTAATTTTTAAATGCAACAAATTTAAAAAATTCATCACTAATCAAATTTCATCGAAATACTTATCACAAAGCTTATAAATCTACCACCCATTTTTTAAAGGATTAATTTATATACATTATTTCATATAGTCCCTTTGAGAAAAGGATTTGAATTCTGTTAATTTGTTTAGTATATACTGGAATATTAATGAAACCATGGATTAGTTTTAATGTTTGGGAATATTTGTCGATAAGATTTTTCTTTGGTCAGAGTTTTATGTGAATAAAATTCTCTCTTTCTTCATTTATTTAATTTATAATATCTATATAGCGTGTTTAATACAGGGTACGAAAATAAACTGTACAAAACAATTCCCATTTGCCCATCGATCATCATATCATTTGTGGTTTTGTACAGTTTTGTACATAGTCAGAAACAAAATGTATTCAACAAAGTGTGATTGATTTTGACATTGCTCTCATAAGAAACAGGCTATAATGTCAAATTGAAATGAATGGTTAAATTTAAATTTGTTTAAAAAAAATTTACACAATTTTTTAAGCAACAAATTTTCTTAATAAACGTGAAATTGTTAAGAGATAAACCGCCGAGGAGAGCAAGTAAGCACATTTAAAGTTTGGTAATAAGTAAATACGTTCGACTTTGCTTAAATATTTAATGTAAGGAAATCCAAGGCATAACAAGGTAGAAGTGATTTCGACATTTCTCTCTTTTGAACTGCGACTGTAATGTCAACTCTTAACCCTATACAATTCAAAATTTTAATTTTTTAATTTCAATTTTAAATTTTGAGCTGTGCGACTGATTTTAAATACATACATACAAAAATAAAATGAAAAAGAATTACGAGCGGTGCGCTCTGTGTGGCAAGAGCCAGGACAATAAACTTGTGCGTTATTTTAAACCTCCTAATTGTCAAGTGAAGCGAAAACGGTGGGAAAATAGCTGCGGTGTTCCATTAGGAGGCTCTTCGCGTGTGTGCGAACACCATTTTAGTGCCAGTGACTATTTGTTGCCCATCATAGTGGAGTATTTCCAAGCGGACGCGTTTGTTCCCAGGTGCAGTACCTCTACCATACAATTCCTCACTGCTTGAGTTATCTGAAGTGTCGGCCGTTCCTGAGGTGTCTGTGGGGCGAAGTTAGCTGTTGATGCACAGACCCAAACTGAGTAAGTCTGCCATATACAAGCACGATCCACGAGTACATTAACATATACATATAAGCAAATGCTCCGCGAAAAAAAAAACAAAAACTTTCATTTCATAGATATTGAATTTTATCAAATATGGTACATGCATAACAAAGGGTTAATTTCTTTGTTTACGTTTTTTGACATTACTGTCAGGTATGAGAGAGCTCGACTGAATTGTCACTTCTACCTTGTTGAATATGCCTTGAGGAAACCAAGATGAAGCGGAGGAAAACTTTTGAACGGTGCGCTGCATGCAATAGAAGTCAGGACACGAAAATAGTGCGATGATTTAAACCACCTAGTTGCGAGTTAAGACGGCAGCGATGTGGTGTTGCACTACGTGATTCATCTCGCGCAGACCTGTTAAATTTAGAGTACAATTCCTACTCAATACAATTACTTCATAAAGTATTTGTAATGAATTAGTAATCGTTTTTCAGCTGAAATGCAATTACAACTCGAGTACAAGTACTTGTAATTGAATAGTACTTGGAATTACCATCAATTCCCAAAAGTAATTGAAAGGAGTTGAAAGTAGTTGAAAAAGTAGTTGAAGTACTTTTTCCAATTACTTTCAATTACTTTCAAGTACTTGATACCATTTTTATTTATTTCAAATATTTTTGTATTTTTATATATTTAATTTCATTTTACATACATATATAAATATATTTCAATTATTCTGCTTATTTCATAAATAAATAGATAAAAAATAATAGACAAAAAAAAATAAAAGTCATATATCTAACGTATTTATGGGCCGATTTGTCTGCTTTTTTAAATATATACTGGCTATGTAAGTAGAAACATTTTTGCATAAAATGGTTTTTCTAGATGGCGCCAAGGTCGAGTTATTTCGAAAACCCGTATTTATGGTCCGATTTGGTTCGAATTTGGCGTATGAAACATAATAAATAATAGATTTCCAAAAAAATTACCCTGAATTGGCGCTGAAGTCAAAATAAAAAGTATATTCGACAAAAAATGCATGTTTATTTGCGTTAAAAATTCAATGAAAAGCAATATTAACAAAAATATAACGATGGAAATTTATGTCACGTGACGCCACTTCACGTGACGTTTCACACTTGGGGTTGCAAAAGAAAATTGAAACAAGTTGCATTAATTCAAAAAACTCTAAATACAACTAGAATTACTCCAAATCATATTAAAACAAGTTTCATGAAAATAGCCATCCACAATTCGCAGAGTTTTGCGATTTTGTAAGAAAAGAAAAAATCAACTTCCATTTTTTGTCACGTAACGTACCTCTCTTTAATTGCGTATATTTAAGGACCATGCGTTTCGATTGGTTTCGTTTTTCGGTCAAATATAGAGCTAATTAGGTGCTATACAAGAGCCCAAAAAAAATAAAAGAAAACACATGTTTTTCCTTGTTTGTATCTCATTGAAATCGTACGACTGTCACGTGCGCCACCATGGAAATGCCCATATGTAAAATGAAATTAAATAAATAAAAATACAAAAATATTAGAAATATATAAAAATGGTATCAAGTACTTGAAAGTAATTGGAAAAAGTACTTCAACTACTTTTTCAACTACTTTCAATTACTTTTGGTAATTGAGGGTAATTCCAAGTACTATTCAATTACAAGTACTTGTACTCGAGTAGTAATTGATAAAAGGTAATTGTACTTGAAAATAATGGATTACATTACATTAAACCCAAAGCATTTAAATTACTACTCATTACAATTAGTAATCATTACTTAACAGGTCTGATCTCGCGTTTGTGAAAACCACTTCAAGGAATGTGATTTCATTTGTTGTCCATCCGAGCCAAGCACTTTCAAACGATCTCGTTTATACCCAAACCATTTCGCATGAAAAACATTTTATTTCAAAATTGTTAGAGTTAAGCTCTCATATAAAATTCGAAAAAAATGTAAAATCATACTTTTATAAGTGTCGAATATTGTTTGGGAAAAAATTTATATATAAAAATAAACGCACAAAAGCATAAAACTTGGGCAATTAAAAACGCGAAAATTGCTAAAACGATTTAATAAACAATTTGTTTTATTTTATTGGCAAAATATATATATTCCAGGTAATGTAAGTAAAACAAAACTATAATCAAAATAAAAGCCTTGGTATCAGTGCTGACAAGATACATGCATTACAAATTAGGTGCAATCCCGTATTCCTCGGACTCGGACTAGTAAAACTGTCAAAAAAATAAAAATTCGCTCAGAGCGAGAGAGTAACATGGAAAAGTACGGGATCGTTTTCTTGTAAAAAATGGTAACTTCTGTCAACTTCAACATAACCTCAAAATTTTGGTTGTAAATTTTTGCTTATTTTGTACGTAAACGCACTCAGCTCACACATGTAAATAACCAAAAATACTTTCAAATTCATTAGAATCCACTTAAACAAGTAATTAAATACTTTTCAACATGAATTAGCAGAG
>NW_016157477.1:215386-236951 GCF_001687245.7 Rhagoletis zephyria
AGTAGCACTTGTTGGCAAGAGTGATTCTCCGTTGGATTTCAAGGCTGACATTTTATTGGTGTTAATGCTGGTTCCCAAATAAACGAAGTCGTCTACTTTTTCAAACTTATAACTGTCTACAGTGACGGGGATTTCGGACGGACTTCGCCGACCTAAACAGGGTTAGTTCGCCGAAACAACAGCCCTTGGTGGGGTAAAACCCGAGTCATTCCGGTAGGTAGAACCGGCTGTCGTGGGAATGATCACGCATACTGCTTGTCAATATTCATTGGCTTGATTGCCAATTTTAGTTGCAAGATGCCATCGCTAAGGAAACAACTTAAAATTCTCGTCTCGTTCCCGTACGCGCTTTTATAATACCTTCTGGAATAGCTTACTGACTAAATCCTGGAGTACTGGAACATATAAACTGTGAAGAGCTCTTTGAGCTGACTATCAAGTTGTCACACGCTTGAAAGGAAAAAATTATATCAAATCGACGTTGAAGTTGTAAAAGCGAAGGTACATACCGTCGATGTTTTTGCAAAACTGCCCATCGACCAATTGCAAAACCGCCTATCTTACGGGACTCAAATTTTACAGGATAGCGAAAAAACGGGTTTTCTTTGAAGGCATTGCCTTGATAGGCAGTATATTCTCTAGCTATTATTTTACAAATCTGTTATTTTAATAACGATTTTACGATTCTTATGCATAAATCTCGATGCCTGGAGTTCAAGGTTACCAAATCTCATATTTGTCACAATGGCGATTTAGGCGGTTTTGTTAAGTATACCACCCCAAAAAAATGAAAGTGCAAATATTAATAAAGAGTTTATTAAGCAGGTCAGTATCTCTTTGTGTGTCCCTCCAAGTGCAAGGATTTGCATCTGATAGCAGGTAGGTACAACTTTTTCCTTACAGCAAACTCAACATCGTCGTAGCGCAAGTGCAGGTGCAGCCCACTAGTAACGCAAGTTCATCGCCGTCTTCTGGAAAGCCTTTATAATATATCTGTGATTTGTATGTAAGTTTTAATAAGTGGAAAAAGTCTAGCGTACAACCAAACAAAAAAAAACATTACAAATAATTTACATTTTTAAAAAACCAAATGTAATTCAAGTTAAGATATTAAAGATATCATTTTTAAATGAAACAAATATATTATTGACAAATTGATTGGAGAAAAAAGTATAAAACATTAAACAAAATTAGTATTTGGTTGGAGAAAAAAATGGAAATCAATACCAAAAAACTACATTTTTAAAATACCAAATGTAATCCATTTTAACATAGTGAACATGTAATTTTTAAATGCAACAAATTTAAAAAATTCATCACTAATCAAATTTCATCGAAATACTTATCACAAAGCTTATAAATCTACCACCCATTTTTTAAAGGATTAATTTATATACATTATTTCATATAGTCCCTTTGAGAAAAGGATTTGAATTCTGTTAATTTGTTTAGTATATACTGGAATATTAATGAAACATGGATTAGTTTTAATGTTTGGGAATATTTATCGATAAGATTTTTCTTTGGTCAGAGTTTTATGTGAATAAAATTCTCTCTTTCTTCATTTATTTAATTTATAATATCTATATAGCGTGTTTAATACAGGGTACGAAAATAAACTGTACAAAACAATTCCCATTTGCCCATCGATCATCATATCATTTGTGGTTTTGTACAGTTTTGTACATAGTCAGAAACAAAATGTATTTAACAAAGTGTGATTGATTTTGACATTGCTCTCATAAGAAACAGGCTATAATGTCAAATTGAAATGAATGGTTAAATTTGAATTTGTTTAAAAAAAATTTACACAATTTTTTAAGCAACAAATTTTCTTAATAAACGTGAAATTGTTAAGAGTAAACCGCCGAGGAGAGCAAGTAAGCACATTTAAAGTTTGGTAATAAGTAAATACGTTCGACTTTGCTTAAATATTTAATGTAAGGAAATCCAAGGCATAACAAGGTAGAAGTGATTTCGACATTTCTCTCTTTTGAACTGCGATGTAATGTCAACTCTTAACCCTATACAATTCAAAATTTTAATTTTTTAATTTCAATTTTAAATTTTGAGCTGTGCGACTGATTTTAAATACATACATACAAAAATAAAATGAAAAAGAATTACGAGCGGTGCGCTCTGTTTGGCAAGAGCCAGGAAATAAACTTGTGCGTTATTTTAAACCTCCTAATTGTCAAGTGAAGCGAAAACGGTGGGAAAATAGCTGCGGTGTTCCATTAGGAGGCTCTTCGCGTGTGTGCGAACACCATTTTAGTGCCAGTGACTATTTGTTGCCCATCATAGTGGAGTATTTCCAAGCGGACGCGTTTGTCCCAGTGCAGTACCTCTACCATACAATTCCTCACTGCTTGAGTTATCTGAAGTGTCGGCCGTTCCTGAGGTGTCTGTGGGGCAAAGTTAGCTGTTGATGCACAGACCCAAACTGAGTAAGTCTGCCATATACAAGCACGATCCACGAGTACATTAACATATACATATAAGCAAATGCTCCGCGAAAAAAAAAACAAAAACTTTCATTTCATAGATATTGAATTTTATCAAATATGGTACATGCATAACAAAGGGTTAATTTCTTTGTTTACGTTTTTTGACATTACTGTCAGGTATGAGAGAGCTCGACTGAATTGTCACTTCTACCTTGTTGAATATGCCTTGAGGAAACCAAGATGAAGCGGAGAAAACTTTTGAACGGTGCGCTGCATGCAATAGAAGTCAGGACACGAAAATAGTGCGAGTTTTAAACCACCTAGTTGCGAGTTAAGACGGCAGCGATGTGGTGTTGACTACGTGATTCATCTCGCGCAGACCTGTTAAATTTGAGTACAATTCCTACTCAATACAATTACTTCATAAAGTATTTGTAATGAATTAGTAATCGTTTTTCAGCTGAAATGCAATTACAACTCGAGTACAAGTACTTGTAATTGAATAGTACTTGGAATTACCATCAATTCCCAAAAGTAATTGAAAGGAGTTGAAAGTAGTTGAAAAAGTAGTTGAAGTACTTTTTCCAATTACTTTCAATTACTTTCAAGTACTTGATACCATTTTTATTTATTTCAAATATTTTTGTATTTTTATATATTTAATTTCATTTTACATACTATATAAATATATTTCAATTATTCTGCTTATTTCATAAATAAATAGATAAAAATAATAGACAAAAAAATAAAAGTCATATATCTAACGTATTTATGGGCCGATTTGTCTGCTTTTTTAAATATATACTGGCTATGTAAGTAGAAACATTTTTGCATAAAATGGTTTTTCTAGATGGCCCAAGGTCGAGTTATTTCGAAAACCCGTATTTATGGTCCGATTTGGTTCGAATTTGGCGTATGAAACATAATAAATAATAGATTTCCAAAAAAATTACCCTGAATTGGCGCTGAAGTCAAAATAAAAAGTATATTCGACATAAAATGCATGTTTATTTGCGTTAAAAATTCAATGAAAAGCAATATTAACAAAAATATAACGATGGAAATTTATGTCACGTGACGCCACTTCACGTGACGTTTCACACTTGGGGTTGCAAAAGAAAATTGAAACAAGCTGCATTAATTCAAAAAACTCTAAATA
The DNA here is from genome assembly GCF_001687245.7 of Rhagoletis zephyria. NCBI lineage: Eukaryota > Metazoa > Arthropoda > Insecta > Diptera > Tephritidae > Rhagoletis > Rhagoletis zephyria. Next base: position 218,993 of record NW_016157477.1, read on the forward strand.
CAATTAGAATTACTCCAAATCATATTAAAACAAGTTTCATGAAAATAGCCATCCACAATTCGCAGAGTTTTGCGATTTTGTAAGAAAAGAAAAAATCAACTTCCATTTTTTGTCACGTAACGTACCTCTCTTTAATTGCGTATATTTAAGGACCATGCGTTTCGATTGTTTCGTTTTTCGGTCAAATATAGAGTAATTAGGTGCTATACAAGAGCCCAAAAAAATAAAAGAAAACACATGTTTTTCCTTGTTTGTATCTCATTGAAATCGTACGACTGTCACGTGCGCCACCATGGAAATGCCCTTATGTAAAATGAAATTAAATAAATAAAAATACAAAAATATTAGAAATATATAAAAATGGTATCAAGTACTTGAAAGTAATTGGAAAAAGTACTTCAACTACTTTTTCAACTACTTTCAATTACTTTTGGTAATTGAGGGTAATTCCAAGTACTATTCAATTACAAGTACTTGTACTCGAGTAGTAATTGATAAAAGGTAATTGTACTTGAAAATAATGGATTACATTACATTAAACCCAAAGCATTTAAATTACTACTCATTACAATTAGTAATCATTACTTAACAGGTCTGATCTCGCGTTTGTGAAAACCACTTCAAGGAATGTGATTTCATTTGTTGTCCATCCGAGCCAAGCACTTTCAAACGATCTCGTTTATACCAAACCTTTCGCATGAAAAACATTTTATTTAAAATTGTTAGAGTTAAGCTCTCATATAAAATTCGAAAAAAATGTAAAATCATACTTTTATAAGTGTCGAATATGTTTGGGAAAAAATTTATATATAAAAATAAACGCACAAAAGCATAAAACTTGGGCAATTAAAAACGCGAAAATTGCTAAAACGATTTAATAAACAATTTGTTTTATTTTATTGGCAAAATATATATATTCCAGGTAATGTAAGTAAAACAAAACTATAATCAAAATAAAAGCCTTGGTATCAGTGCTGACAAGATACATGCATTACAAATTAGGTGCAATCCCGTATTCCTCGGACTCGGACTAGTAAAACTGTCAAAAAAATAAAAATTCGCTCAGAGCGAGAGAGTAACATGGAAAAGTACGGGATCGTTTTCTTGTAAAAAATGGTAACTTCTGTCAACTTCAACATAACCTCAAAATTTTGGTTGTAAATTTTTCTTATTTTGTACGTAAACGCACTCAGCTCACACATGTAAATAACCAAAAATACTTTCAAATTCATTAGAATCCACTTAAACAAGTAATTAAATACTTTTCAACATGAATTAGCAGAGGGCACTTTTTTTGTTTACAATTTGGTTGCCAAACACACTAAAGCTGATCGTTTGACACATTTACCAGAATTTACCAGCAAAAAATTCTCGGACTAAAACTGGTAACTTCTGACAGAGAGAGAACCGTATTTACTCTCTTTTTTGTCCTCTCAATAGTCAGAGAACCGAGTATGGGATCGATTTCCAGTCAAATCTGACTGATTCGACTATTTCTGACTAGTCCGGACTCGTACGGGATCGCAACTATTGTAAGATTCACTGTCATTTTCCCCAACGAGAAACGTTTGCTTTTCGTTTGTGACAATTGTACCATAGGGTACGTTTTATATGTATGCAAACGTTTCAATTACGTGAAAAATATTTTTTTCTGTAAATTTTCATATCCAATTCAATTAAAAAACATTTTTATTTTTGTTCATTGCAGCCATTCGATTTGTATTTAGTTATTGCAAATATGTATGCACATACATACATACATATATTTTTTTCTCACGATTCATTTCGTTTGTTGTTTCGTCTGTAACTACTAAACTACTGTAGTGTATTATGTATCGCCAAAGTGAACTCAGCCGTTTTGTTTTCGTATTGTACCGAACTGTTGAAGTAATAAACGAAACGAAATAGTAACGTACAATATAGTTTATTTTCGTACACAGTTACAGTAAATTAATTTACAGTTACACAGTTACAGACACACAGTTACAGTTAATTAATTTTCTATTGTGTAGATCAGTGGAATCTGCTTTTTATATTTACTTAAATTTTTATACAAAAAACGGATTTCAGCACTACCAGACTACTTTTTCTACTACCTTTTCACAAAAGGGCATACAATTATTACCCGCTTTCTCTTTGATGGATCGCGCACGTATGCTGCATATTCAGCATTTATCGCGTCAGTATTTGCATAATTTTTGTGCCGAACGCTTATTATGGCGCAAGAAAATATTTTTATTTTGTACGTATAATTTACAGATAATGCATTCCACAATTTTTTTTAAATTTCCAATGTTAACTCAAATTTTTTTCAATTTGTTTTGAAAGGTTTTAAGCGCAGAGAGCGAAGGCAGAGCGATCACTTGTTCGATGTTCGCATTATGAAATCAAAAGATGTACTGACGAAATTTATGGATCGCGTTTTAAAAATGCTACACGTTCAATATTTATTGACGGTATTGCGATCCGCGATCCAGATTTCAAAATTTTTAGGGCCCTGTCACACGGTCAGTATTTATTGACATGATCCAAGTATCGCGATATTTATTGACGGTGTATCATGCAGTATTAATGGATCGTGATCCATATCGATTAGATTGTTGGAGGGACCAGGAGTTGTTGGCGGCGGCGTGGGGGTGTGGTGTGGTCTATTGCTGGGTTGCGGTCTGGTCGTGTTTGTGCTCAGTTGCTCACGCGGACTCTGGTGTGCCGCGAAGGCAGCTCGGTTTGAGTAACCTGGGCCACCTAAGACGTGGTCCATTGCCGATGAGACTGAGCAAGTTCGAAAATGACTCCACCTGTTAGGAGTTACACTTGACTGGAGTGGAGTTGAAGTGTAAGTTTCTGGCTAGGGTTTGACTCGATTCCAGCCCTGAGCAGAAGAGTGCGGAACAGATGTTGCCCCATGGATGAACAACGTTTAATAGATTTCGCCGACCTAAACAGGGTTAGCTCGCCAAAACAACATCCTTTGGCCGAATAAAAACCTAGTAATTCCGGTACGTAGAACCGGGAAAGGGGTCGCAAAGGGCGCCGTTCCTATCCTAACCATTTTTAACTTCTACATCTCGAAGTTTCCTTAGTCAACAATAGAAGTTTCAGTCACATCCTTCTCAGACCTGTGTTAGAAGAGGCTATCTCTCCGGTTTATAATTCACTGCTCAGAGCCTTCTCTCTTACTACTCGGACGAAAAATGTAAGCTCCTATAAGGTGTTTACGTCGATGACAACCAATGTACCGTTGTATGTAGTGGACAAAGAAACTTTGTGGGCAACATACAAGGCAACTGGCCGGGCGATTTTAAATTATGCATCGCCCGTGTAGTCGCCGGGTACCGCAGCCTGGAAGACCGAATCATATTCCCCAAGAGGAAAGTGCAGCTTATCCTCATTATCTTCGATAAAGACCCCAGGTGCTGACCAAGAGTCAGTTTTGGAGCCATTAGTAAGGATTCGACATTGTGCGAGTCCGGGCTCAGTGTTGGAATTAAACCAGTATTTAGTTTCTTTTTAGTCTGCGTATAAAGTAGAGATGCGCCGAACAGAGGTTTTGCCGCATAACCGACTTCCGGATGCCCAAAAAAAAAGAGGTGGATTAATAAATATATATATTTAATACTTTAAATATATCTATTTTTTTCACTTTTATTTTAACATAGTTTCATTAAAAGAAAAATACTTTCCACAAACAACAAAAAATAAAAGTAATCTTAAAGCTATTATTGCTCCAATAGATACTGTACTAACCAAATTTATTTAACCACCCAGCAAAAACTTTAATTTTTTTGGTAAGCGGTTACTTTTTGTATCGATGGAGTAACGCGTTACAATACGCCTCGAGACAAAATTGTTCACTTTCTCATTTACCAACTACAATAAAGGTAATGCAGTGGGAAAGCATTTTTAAAATTTCTATCTTACCTCCAATGACATGCCCAGGTTAAAGTAATGTGTTCTGTAAACTAGAGGGTATGTGGTGAATTTCTGTAAACTAGAGAGTATGTGATGAACACATTACAGAAAAATATAAAAACTATATTTCTTCAAAAGGGACACACCTGCTGCGTTTTTAACATGTCAGTGAAGTGTAAAACCTAATTACTTTCCCATAAGGACTAGTTATTAACAGGGTTAGGATTTTAAGGCATTTGCCTATTTTGCCCGCTTGTTTGTTGTTTGTCTTTATTATACAAATAAAATAATCAAACGGTTCATGTATTCCTTGATTTTAAATTTAAATTTAAAGGTCAGAACACCTACAATACCGTCAACGGCTCTGACAGAGATTCCAGTATTTGTAGTGATGTGGATAGCCACACGATGGAGAAATGAATGAATGCCCTTGTGCGACAACATTAATGCGCACGCCACAAATCGGAGAACAAGCCCGGCCAAACACTAAGGAATGCGTAAGCAGCAATGTGTTATTCCAAAATAATGATTATTTCAACATTTTAAATGTGAATCTCTTACGATTTCAAAAAGTTTGAGCGATATCTATAAAAATTATAAATAAGAATTATATTTAAATTTTTAATTAATCGCTCAAAAAAAAATCATATATCGAGTTATATTTTATTTTATCAAAAATAAAACTAATTTTTCGAGTGGTATTTTTTGCTCTGAAATAATGATTATTTTGTGAGTTGTTATCTTCTTGATCAAAAGTAATAATTATTTTATGAGTTTAATTTTTTTGATCAGAGCTAATCATTATCTTTTTTTGAATTTTTAAATCAAAAATAATAATTATTCTTTGAGTTTTATTATTTTGTTCGAAAATAAAACTCATTTCTTGAGCGTTATTTTTTCTCTCAGAAATAAAAATTAACTTTTGAGTTTTATTTCTTTTGTTTGGCAGATCGAAAAACTCAAAGCGCCTCACTTCACCTAAACTCAACTCACCACACCTCAATTCACCTCACCTCTACTCATCTCAACTCACCTCTACTCATCTCAACTCACCCTAAATCACCACAACTCAACTCAACTACCTTACCTCAAGTCACCTCAACTCGCATCTTCTCAGTTTAGCGGAGCAAATCACAAATAAATTTTATTTCTGAACTGATCAGCGCATATTTGCAAGCAGAGCACTGAAAAAAAATATACATTATACGCAAACTGATTCGCTGCTAGCGTCGCACACATACATATGTGTTTAAATTTGTACGAGTATATGTACATACCAGGGATGTTAGGAATATTTAAATTTTAAACCCTCGCTTCAACATTCGCATTTTTAGCGAATGTGTATATGATATTGTTGAATTGGCTCTAACTCTGCCTAACCCGGATGGTGACAATAATCGGCGTTTAGCTTTAGGTGCCAAATGTTGAGTAGTGCAACAAGCAACATTGGTGAGCCTTCAACAATACTCAACACTCAACATTTTCTTTGAGTACACCGTTCTTGAGTGTACTTTAACAGAATTAGAGCCAAATGGTCAATTTCAAACTGAATAACTCTATAATACACTGTATATATATAGTCGGTCAAGTTCAGCAGGTGGTGTATTCTCATTACCAAAACAGTCGGTTTTACATGTTCAAGTTTTTTCCGACAATGGACTGTTCTTTACCGATCTAATCTTGTTAACATCGGTCAACCCCATAAACGGGCCTCTTCTGCATTGCCAACAAAAATTTTGCTACCGGTATTAAAGTTCCTGTTAATTTTTAAACCGTAAACAATGTTAAGATACGAAGATACCAGATGTTAAGACGCTACGAATGGTAGGTGGAGTCGGCCTGGTCTGCTAACAGGGTTTCGTGGACTATTGCCCTACTTTTGTGCGAAGTATTAGTTTTCAATTGAGGAAAATACATTTAATCTTTTGAGAATTAATATATTTAAATATTTATTTAATTTATCTCATTTCTGCCTCAAATCTACATTTACATATACATTATAATATTTTAAGTTCATGAATTACTAATTCTGTTCTGCTTTTGGGTTTTTATTCACTTCTTTGTTTAATATTTTCTTTATTTTTTTTTGTTTTGAATCATTGCTTACACATTTATGTATTTATATTTGCTTAGTTACGAACTTTTTATTTAAAATTGTTGTTGGGACTTTTATTTTCAATGCAATAGGTGTTGTTATATGGATAATTTGCAACAAAATTAGCAAAAAGACAAATATGAAAAGGTTTCTGTTATCTCTAAAAACTTGTCTACACTTTAAATGTTCTCTTTCTTGTAATTTGTTTGTATATTTTGTGGTTCCTTTTTGCTGCATTTCTCCTTTAGCATTTACAATACATTTAATCGTTTTTGTATGTTTGCCTGATTTTTTTCGTCCATTCTTTTATGTAAATACACAAGGGATTAAATACTTTAAATTTTATTTTTTATACTTTTTATATTTTTTTAAGTTTTGTATCTTTTATTTTTATTACTGGTTTTGTCTGTTTCGCTTTACATCAAGTAAATCTACAAAACATAACTAAAAACGAACTTACAGTAAAATGCGGTGAGAAGGAAATGAAAGTAGGAAAGATATTCTTTAAAAATATAACTAGATTAAAGTAGTCTGAAGAAAGGGAAACTTAACGCTTAGCAGAAGAGAAGGAAATTTATATTTTTCAAATATAAACATGACAACTTTCACTACACACATGCAAGAAAAATCGCATGAATATAAAATACATAATTAATTTATATTTTTACAATATAAAATAAGAAATATCGTTCCTAGAATAGATATAGAAAATCATAACTAGGAAATTTATAAGCAAACATAAGAAAATCAATTCTGTCGAAAGGAACACATTTCGAAAAATGTTTGGTTTTGCTATTTGTTTCCCTCTTATGTGGTAGTATTTGTAACGTTTTAAAAACTGGAAATTTTATTATACTTGTTTACTTTTTACGGCTATTTTAAGTATTAATTGTTTTTGCATGTTTTTGTATTTTTTTTTTCTTTTGTAGAGTGCATACGGTTGTACGTATGTATGTATATATAAAGTTTCGCATCAGTGTGATCCATAAATATACATACATTTTTATATGCCACTTAAAATTACTTTAATAAAATATTTAAAACTTATTGATTAAGTTTTCGTCACCCCATCGCGCGAGCTAAGCACTTTCACGCCCAAGCGCTTAGTCACTCTCCTCCTCTTCTTCCTCATCGGATGTATCTTTCTTCTTTGTCTTCTTGATGGGCTTCGCGGCGGGCTTGCCTTTTCGCTTCTTGGCAGCACCAGTATCTGTACCACCGTTAGCCTCATACTCTTTGACGGCCTTGTTGTACTCTTCCTTCATTTTAATGGCTTTCTGTTCCCATTCCTGTTGGTGGCGGAAAAAAAGGAGTAATGAAATTCTAATTAGTGTTGTTTAAATTTTTAACTATTTTAGGGCTGCGAATGTGTGCGCATACATATATGTATGTACATATAAAAAGAAAATATTTAGTTTTGTTTGTTTTGTCGGGTCCATAGATGTTATGCAATGGAATCAGGCCATTATCAAACCATGACACCACTACACCGGACCCTTTTAATGTGATTACTCGCGAGAATCAGATATGGGAGCGCAGCTGAGCGTGGTGATTCGCAAGCTGCGCTTGTTTTTGGAATTCCTTTTTTTTTTGAGATTTTTTTATTATTTTTTTTAAATATTTTTTTTTATTTTTTTGCTGTTTTTTTTTTGATTTTTTGTCTTCTTGTTTTTACACACCTTTGTCGATCATTTGTCACTCATTTTGATTTTTTTTTTTTGGCTTTTTTGTGTTTTATATATTTTTTTTTTTAATTTTACATTGACTTGTTATATGTTAATACAGCTTTTGTTAGCGCAAAAGCATTCTCGACTTCCCATTTGACGGGAGATCACACACGTTGATCGCGCCAGGACCTGTGTGTGTTTTCACCCTGCCTCATGGTTCATCATCGCTATACTCGTGGGTCTTAGTGGATCCAAAAGTTTACCTCAAGTACTGTGCGGGAAGCAACTGCTTCCCGCAACAGTACTTCGTTACTGGACATAAAGGGCACTGCGCGTCTCGTAGTGCTACCCCAATGGCTATACTGATCTTGAGTGTCTCCTCAACATTTTTAGACTGATGGTTTCTACGCATTTAATGTTCTGTAGGAAACCGCTTGTTTCCCACACAAACACCACATTGGCTCTGCATTAAGTGCTCTGCTCACACTTTTTGCTGTTCTCTGCTACAATTAGCATTTTCTCGGCATTTACTGCTTTTTTCTCTGCATTAAGTGCTCTCCTAACACTTTTTGCTGTACTCTGCTACAATTAGCATTTGCTCGGCATTTACTGCCTTTTACGTCTGATAAGGCCCCTCCTTGGTGGGAGCGGTGCCTCACGGCTACTTTGTACCTTTTTCTGAACTTTGCTCATATCATTTGGCGATCATTAAGATTTTTTAAGTCTTCTGTTAAACGGCTCAATAACTCTGAACATTTATTCGGCATTCGTACCTTTTTTGAAAATCGATATTTTCTCTGCTCTACGTTTCGAAAACAGGCTGTGACTGTATTTAAAAGCCTTTGCTTTTAAGTGCATTTGTGCTTCTTACGGGTTTTGGTCTACTCTTACTCATTCCTAAAATGATTTGCACTGATATTGATACATGCGATCCTATCTGTCCCTTGTTCCTTATATCTTTCCATATCTAAATTAGGTCCTCAGAGTCCTCTGACTCGTCTCCTAAAACGATTCTCTGTGATATTACTGCAGCGGCCCCCCCTAAACCGATGCTTCCGTGTAATTCATCTAATCCGAGTTAGGTCCTTAGAGTTCTTGCCTCATGCCCTAAATAGATTTCGTCTGATACCAAGGACTGGGCGATCTTTATCGCAACCTCATTATATCTACCTCATCTCAATTAGGTGCCTAAGAGTTTCCATTTAAGCCCAGAATCTGCATTCTCTTGTTGGACAATGGCCCTGTGCCTTGCCCTTACGCGGCTCCTTCGAATACAACGAGTTTGTCACCGTGGAGACCATTGTCTCTTTGTTCCGTACCTCATTGTATTGAGGGAGTTCTCCATTGGCCAATTAGCTGAAATATGCAAGACAAATGCAGTGTCAACGCCTGTTCAGTTGGTCGGAAAACCAATTTGCAGACGTAAGACTCCTTCATCCGCCTTCATGTCCTGCTCGCTGGCGCAACTTTCGCCGAACCACTGCAGTTAAATGAAACAAAGCGTATATCGTGTCAGTGCTCGTCCGAATGGATTTCCTTGCCTACACAAGAAAAGCCATTTGGCTTGCGTAGACTCCAAATATTCGCCTGCACGTTTCGCGCAATGATTCGGGGTGCAATTGCAAAGCAATATGCGAGACCATTGATACTCTGCCATGTCACAATTACATACGCGTCGGGCCAAACGGCAAATGCAGAATGACTCGCAGGCACGGTTTGCAAAAGTAAAATACTCAGATAACCGAGTCCGTGCATATTTCCCTGCATTTTCAGGTGGTACAACGCTCAAATGACAACAGTGTTCCTATCGCCACCAAGCCGTTGCTGTACCTGTTGCCCAGCCTATTAGCGTTGAGTTATGCACTCTATGCCAACAGGCTGGTGTGGATTTTAGTCGCCTCTTACGACAGGCATGCCTTACCGCGGGTATATTCTAACCCCCTAACCCGCTGGGGGTATCAGCAAGAGGGCAAGGAAATTAACATTTAATTGAAAATATACTACTTACAGATTTGTCTTTCATTGCACGCCATAATTCGCCACCACGCTTAGCGATGTCTGTGACCTTGCTGCCAGGGTTGTCTTTCTTGATTTGCTCACGGGTCTCATTGAGCCACAGCATGTAGGCTGAGAGAGGGCGTTTTGGACGTTCACCGGCCATATTTGATATTCGTTAGATTTAAGATTAATTAAGTTGACAAATGAGTGATGCTTCCAATGAACTATTTTAGCTCAGCTAATGTTCTTTAATTTTCAACTGAAATAAAAGAAAAGAGTTGATCAACTTAGGCATATTTTTGAAATGGAGTGGGAAATTTAAAATCACTATGTTAGGTATGTTGTATATTTTCCACAGCCAAAACGGAAGTTTAACTAGAACGTATAAATATCTCGTTATACGGTATAACGGTACCAAACTGAAGGATAGCACAGAAAAAAATCATAAAAGCAATCAGAACTACCCAGATTAAGATCTGGAAGAAGGCTGTCACTCTAGCAGCATTCCCCAAGAACCCTGGAAAATTGTAATGCTGTCAGAATATTGACAAAACAAAAAATGTAGTTTAAAAATGAGTACACAAACGGCAAAATCCCTCAAAATCCCCCCGCTGGTTCCGGTACTGCATAGTGCAGTGTTTTAAGCTAGTAGTCAAAGTTCAAAAGGGGCACATATTTCAAAAAATAAAAAAAATACTTTCAGTTTAGTTTTCCTCATGATACAAAAACGAAGGTAGTTTCAATAAACAACTTTTTGATTAAAAATCAGATTTTTGACATTGCTATGAAAAATTCGAAGCGGCGTTACCCAATTGTAAGTTTTTTTGGTGTGGAAGATTTTATATCCTAAATTTGGGATTATAAATAAAATAGTTGTATTAATATTTACTTAAAAAAATAATCGCACCTATTCCGATTGTCGGAACGACAGTCGTTCGTCGAAATTTGAGATTTTCATTGGCGTTATGAGGTAACCAATGACATAATCTACTAAAAAATTTGATTCCTATTATCATTTCGAAATGAAGAAGTATTGAAAACGTATTAAAATCTGTCGTTAATGTTTTTATTTACGACATAATTCAACGAACGACTGTCGATCCGAACGACTTGCGACAACCAGAATAGGGGTGAATATCTTATCTTAAAAACGTTTAAATTTTACATTAAATTAGATAACAACTTGCCAAATCATTATTTTAATATTAATACAATTTTAGTGAACATATTTTAAAATTTTTTTAGTGTCCTCATTTCATCTCATTATTTCACAATGTAGTTTTCTATATCGGATACGATGATTCTGATATAATTCAGACACTGAAATTACACATTCCTATGTGCTATTTAATACATATTGTCTTTGCCCATTTAATAGCAAATGGAATTTAGTTTGAGACCCATGGGCCGTGAAATTTTTCAAGCAACACATAATGTTTTCACATGAAATTTTTACACACTCAAAAGTGAAGTATAAAATAAATAGATAAAAACAAATTTTCAATCAAACTTATTTGTGTAGTTCAGGGTCGTCTTTTGGTAAATGTTTTAGAGGCTGTTTTAATATATCCTATCTTATTATATATTTCTTAGCTTTTCTACATTCTGAGAAGTTGAGAGAATGAAGTCTAATATTCTTTTTTGGTCAACTACGACATTTGATTTCATTTTTTGCAATCATTAGTTGATTTCGCTTGAGGAGTCACAATGCCCATACCGGCTGTACCGATTTTTTTTTAAATTTCGGACACACATTTTCCAAGAACGGTTATAGGCTAAAACAAAACCGATATCTAAAGGGAGTGTGGAACCTCCCATACAAATCGAATTTTTCATAGTGCATATCTCTGCAAGTATTTGTGGCAGAGTACTGGAACTTGGTATGGATATGTATGAAGTCAATCTCCAGCTCATGGAAAAATATGGGTTTATTGGAAAATACAGCGTGCCACCGTAGAATTTGGAATAGAGGTAAATAAAATCAATCCCAAACCAATGAAAAGTGGGGGTATATGAAAACGATCTCGTAGCCAGCTACGAGGGCTAGCAGTATAAGCCATATAAACTAAATTTCTGGTGACGCATAAATACCTCTGAAAGCATTTACCTGGAATACTGAGATGAGACATGTTTTCGCCGCTACTGAATTCTATAAACTGTCAGCTTTCACACAGTTTAAAATGTACATGTTTATTTAAAAATGTCATGTAAATTGTGTTGCTAGCTTCATGTTGCAAAAATGTTGCAAGCTTTTCACAGCGTGAACAGAATACTACTTTGCTGAGGAAATGTTGTGGAATTTCACACTTATTTCACAGAAAGAAATTTTATATGCAATTTAGCAGCTTTTTCACGTGAAACAGGAATAAAATATTATGCTTAAGAGCCAAGATTTTTAAATCGACAAAAAAATAATAAGAATATTTGAAGGATTTTAGATATTGTTAATGGTAGCACGAAATGTCACAATCTGCTTAATTGTCCGGTTTTTAATATGGCGACGAAAAAGTGACAATGTAACTACCTTGTTTTTTGTATCATGGTTTTCCTCCAATCGAGAGGATTTTCACCGTGATAAGCTCGATTTTCTTTAAGATAGGCCTTCAATTTAATTTCACATTTTTTAATGTCTCCAGATTCTATGTATATCCGAGCCTTCGCTTTTACTGGAGGAATCTAAAATTATTTCTAGGTCGCTTATAAGACTTTTAGCAGTACTTGTTGAAGGCCCATCAATTTGCTTGATATATACTTAACGGTTTAGAGCCTGAAGCCCATGNTTTAAATTTCGGACACACATTTTCCAAGAACGGTTATAGGCTAAAACAAAACCGATATCTAAAGGGAGTGTGGAACCTCCCATACAAATCGAATTTTTCATAGTGCATATCTCTGCAAGTATTTGTGGCAGAGTACTGGAACTTGGTATGGATATGTATGAAGTCAATCTCCAGCTCATGGAAAAATATGGGTTTATTGGAAAATACAGCGTGCCACCGTAGAATTTGGAATAGAGGTAAATAAAATCAATCCCAAACCAATGAAAAGTGGGGGTATATGAAAACGATCTCGTAGCCAGCTACGAGGGCTAGCAGTATAAGCCATATAAACTAAATTTCTGGTGACGCATAAATACCTCTGAAAGCATTTACCTGGAATACTGAGATGAGACATGTTTTCGCCGCTACTGAATTCTATAAACTGTCAGCTTTCACACAATTTAAAATGTACATGTTTATTTAAAAATGTCATGTAAATTGTGTTGCTAGCTTCATGTTGCAAAAATGTTGCAAGCTTTTCACAGCGTGAACAGAATACTACTTTGCTGAGGAAATGTTGTGGAATTTCACACTTATTTCACAGAAAGAAATTTTATATGCAATTTAACAGCTTTTTCACGTGAAACAGGAATAAAATATTATGCTTAAGAGCAGGGTTCGTATTTGCACACACATGCTCTGCTCACACACACGCCAGAAACACATTCAACTTGTACTCACTGCTCATACACATGTGTGTGCATAAGTGGAAAACAAACTCTGCTCACAGAAAAGTGTGTGCTGTTTGTTATTAAGCACATGCACATGTGTGTGAGCCGATTTTTGTACAAATTTCAGCCCATGCACATGCACATAATATATTTTTAAAAGAATTTGTTTATTAAACGTTATTTTTTGAAAGACAATTCAATAAAAAGTGAGATGTTGTTTGTTTTTTATATGACAGAAAACATATTAAAAAATTATTTTAAGATTTGAGATAGAAATCGAAGTGTATAAGTTTCTCTACGCAAAGCACACACATGTGCGTGTGCTTTATATTAATAAAAATAAAGTACACACATGTGCCCGTGCTTTTTACCAAACAGCACACACATGTGATGTGAGCAAGTTTTTAATTTTTTATATGCACAGCACACGTGTGTGAGCGTAAAATGTTAGGATGTGCTGCGCATGTGTGTGCAAATACGAACCCTGCTTAAGAGCCAAGATTTTTAAATCGACAAAAAAATAATAACAATATTTGAAGGATTTTAGATATTGGNTTGTGGAATTTCACACTTATTTCACAGAAAGAAATTTTATATGCAATTTAGCAGCTTTTTCACGTGAAACAGGAATAAAATATTATGCTTAAGAGCCAAGATTTTTAAATCGACAAAAAAATAATAAGAATATTTGAAGGATTTTAGATATTGTTAATGGTAGCACGAAATGTCACAATCTGCTTAATTGTCCGGTTTTTAATATGGCGACGAAAAAGTGACAATGTAACTACCTTGTTTTTTGTATCATGGTTTTCCTCCAATCGAGAGGATTTTCACCGTGATAAGCTCGATTTTCTTTAAGATAGGCCTTCAATTTAATTTCACATTTTTTAATGTCTCCAGATTCTATGTATATCCGAGCCTTCGCTTTTANATAAACTGTCAGCTTTCACACAGTTTAAAATGTACATGTTTATTTAAAAATGTCATGTAAATTGTGTTGCTAGCTTCATGTTGCAAAAATGTTGCAAGCTTTTCACAGCGTGAACAGAATACTACTTTGCTGAGGAAATGTTGTGGAATTTCACACTTATTTCACAGAAAGAAATTTTATATGCAATTTAACAGCTTTTTCACGTGAAACAGGAATAAAATATTATGCTTAAGAGCCAAGATTTTTAAATCGACAAAAAAATAATAAGAATATTTGAAGGATTTTAGATATTGTTAATGGTAGCACGAAATGTCACAATCTGCTTAATTGTCCGGTTTTTAATATGGCGACGAAAAAGTGACAATGTAACTACCTTGTTTTTTGTATCATTGTTTTTCTCCAATCGAGAGGATTTTCACCGTGATAAGCTCGATTTTCTTTAAGATAGGCCTTCAATTTAATTTCACATTTTTTAATGTCTCCAGATTCTATGTATATCCGAGCCTTCGCTTTTACTGGAGGAATCTAAAATTATTTCTAGGTCGCTTATAAGACTTTTAGCAGTACTTGTTGAAGGCCCATCAATTTGCTTGATATATACTTAACGGTTTAGAGCCTGAAGCCCATGTACACATTCGCATTCGCAAAACATTCGTTTCATTTGATGCGAATGCGAATCATTCGCATAATGAATGCGAACGCAAATATTCGCAAAATCCCTGGTATGTATTGTACGTGAGTATCTATGTGCAATGTCATATTTTAAAATTTTGTGTATGCCTACCGTGCCTATGTTTGAATTGAATATGTATATAATACATACATATATCTGCAAACAGGTAAACTGATTGCAACCGTAATCCATCAATGTATGCACATAGATACATATGCACACATACATTTGTTCATACGTACGTATGTATATCGGTGCATAAAAATTTACATATGTAGATATAATTAATCTACAATTCATTTGGCTTGTCATTTCAAGCAATTGCCAATTGGAGATCGGAGGAGATACAAAAACGGTAAAAGCTATACTTCCATAAGTATGTATGTGAAAGTTAAGTTTTGCATACCTACATACATACTTTTAATTATAAATATAAAACTTATTGCATGTATATGTATATGTTAAGTAAGTATGCATGTCAAAGTATTAATCATCATCAGCAGCATCCGGTCCGCTTACGACAATTTACACCCAATAATAATTTTTTTTTTATATTATTATCCTCAAGTTTTTAATACAATATTCTTAGAAATTTTAAAAACTTAAGCCGATTTCGTTTCTACCAAAAAATGCAACCTTGCCATCGCCATTCGCTTGAAATCGCCATTACCTATCGTAGGAAAAATAATTGTGCTCAGCGTGCATTTTTTGTGAAAGGCCCAAGAGTTAGAGGAAGGATTTTAGCTCCTTTTCTGTTAATATTTCTTGCAGGGTTTATTTGTAGGTACATACATACATACATATGTATGTGATTTTATGTATGCAAATATGTACCTATTTACATATATATGTATGTGCGTAAGTCCATATAAAAGCGTATACATATGTGGTCATTGAACTGAATAATTATTACATTTAACTGGAATAATCAGCACCATCTTCCTACGTACATATATGTATATGTATGTATGTATGCTTGTGAATTGGAGTACTTGTACATATAAAGTTATATACATATGCACCTACTTACATACATGTCCCACTAACATGTGAGCAGCGATTCCCAAACAATTAGTCAAAATCTGTGGCCGACACATAAATTTGTATTTATCACTACATACATATGTACATATGTAGTATGTGCTATACATACCCTGCAAAAAATGGGACTGATCCGGGATGACTCCGGGAGCAATCGCAAAGGAACATGCGAATAATACCACTTTTGATCTCTTTATAAGGAATGAACTGTTCCCTTTTGTTCGAGCATGTCCTATGAAGAGACTAATTGTTCACCTTTATACCCGAACGGGTATAAAAAGCGACTAGTCACTTTTAAAAAATAAAAATAAAAATTTGCGCCAGCTGAGATTCGAACCGGGGTGCTCAGTTTTGTTAGGCGAATACTCTCTCTGCGAGCCAACGCCGCACATGAAATTTCATTAACTAAGTGCGTACATATCATTAAGTCGTTAATAGTACCCGTTAAAGATGACTTGGGGACTAATTGATCTCCAATTATACCCATAAGGGATGAGTCGAGACTAATTAACCTCCATTAGTACCCGAAAGAGACTAGTTGGGACTAATTAATGCCCAATTGTACCCGATTGAGAGTAATCTCGGAATACTCTCTTTAGAGATTAGTCGCACAATTTTTTGCAGGGTATGTATGCAAGTGCTTACATTCATACATATATTCATATATATATGTATACATACATATGTACATATGTATGTATGTAGACATACATATTTAGATATTTTTATATCTCCAAATTACTGCTTTCTATCACTTCAGCATACTTCGAATGGCCACTTAAAGTTATCGGATCCATATTTCAGCTCTTTTTGGTGTCCCTTTTCCCAAACACGACAATATCTACACATTAGCACATTTTTATACCGCGTTGCAAAATGAAGTCAGCAGAGAATAAAATTATACTGTAATCAACATGTATGTGTATGTATACATACCCTTCAGCAATTCAGACTCACCCTAGGTTAGCCCTCAGATAGTCCCTATTGTTACCAGCACTAGTCCCTCATAATTCCCCTGCCAATGGTTTCAACTGCCATTTTTAGCACTGGCGTGTCATTGGAAAAGGACCGGTTCAATCAACACTGACCCTAAGATAGCCCTGGACTAGTCCAATTTTGGAGATTTTTTTCGTTGGAGTTAGATTGCGTTCTGCACTTCGCAGATGCTTTTTCATAATTCGGAAACAAAAAAAAAAAAAATAAATTTTATCATTTTATAACCATGTTGCTTCTGACGGCATTTGACCCCGGACCCTCCTGAAAGTTAACAAATAGTGGCAAGCATTTCTGCACACTGAGCGACAGCCACGCATGTAAATGTGTGTTTAAATGTTCACTTTGCATGAAGGCCAGACCAAGCGATTGGGACATTTACAGGGTGGTGTTCTTTAAATTTTTTTATTGAATTGCAAGACAACACCACCCTGTCACCTCCAAACTGTACTTTTCCTCTATCTCTAGGCCGGTTCCTTGGGGACTGGTCGAAGGCTGACATTTTCGATGCAAGCAAATGCCCAATTCTGACCAGTCAAATTTTAACCAATGAAGTACTAGCCCTTTACGGAAAATTGGCCGCATCATTGCTGCAGGGTACATACATACATATGTTCACAATACATTAACACGAATACAACAAACATACGCTGCCAGTAGCAAGAAATTATCATGAATAGCAACCAGAAACAAGTCAAATATAGCACATAAAAACGATGCACACGCACACACATACACACATATAAATGCACCAGTGAGTAGAAGCATGAGAGTTTATCCGTATAGTTCTGCGATTTCTCAGCAAGGCCACCTACACAAATGTAATCATGCACACATTCATACATACTTGCGTACACACACAGACTGAATGCATACATGCATATATAGTGGCTGTGTTTGTATGCCTCTCCAAAGGCAACAACGCCAACGTCAACGACAAGTCAATTTGGGGTCGACGACGCTGTCAACGTTACTGCTAACGCTAATAATACAAACACTTAGGTCTCTTTTTATGCGGTACATGCGATCCTCAGAAAGCCGTATAAAAAAGTTCTTTACTTTCATACAAAAGCAGGGGATGCGTTCCAGCATTTTCAAAAACCGCATGAATTCAGATACTCCATGTAAAAAATTCTAAAAAACCGAAAAAAACTATTTA
>NW_016157477.1:236976-244119 GCF_001687245.7 Rhagoletis zephyria
ATACCTTTAGTCGAGTTTGCATAAAAATTGCAATTATTTCAGAATAACAGAACTTTATTGACATTTTTTGACAGCTTAATTTAAGTATACTTTCCAAAAAGGGAATTTTAGTAAAAATTTCCAATTTAGGTGTTGAGTATTATACAGAAGAGATCATAGATCTTACAGGGGCATGCCGTTGTTAATTAGTTGCACGCATCTGTACGTTGAATTCGCTACTCAACTCTTGGTACACATAAAACTTCTTGCACTGCAACTTAACAGCGCATGCTCGACCTAACATTACAGAGGAGAATTTTACCTTGCAAAAAATTACAGTAGCTGGAATGTCACTCATACGCCCTGTCTAACTGCGTTAGTGTAATGAAAATATTACAAATGCAAGAACCATGCAAGAGATTGGAATACTGCCTTGGTATTTTTGTTTGTAAAATTTAATATTTTTTTGCTACGCGCTTTTTAAATATTTTCATTTTGTACAAAGGCATACGTTTGATTTTCTTCTCCCACATTTTCTATGAAGACATAAAGACAAATACAAATATTTGAACTCAGACTTAAAAAAAATGAAAATGCATTGGAAAAGTTACGAAAGCTTTTTTTTTCATTTGATTGGTATACCGGCTTAGTCCCTTTATTAATATGTAACGGTGGTCAAGCTTTTTGCAGGCCATCAAGCAGACAGTGGGGGAGTTATAAAACTCGACTCATCAGCATTCTAACTATAAACAAATATGTAAATGTAATACTCGTATGTACATACATGCATATTTATGTATGTAAGCATAGCCAAACTCATATAAACATGTCTTGAAATATTTCAACGGCGCCATTGGGGAGCCACTTCCCTTAAGTTGGGTTGATATCTTTTATTTTAGAGGGTAAATGAATGCAAAGTATGCAAAGGAGTAAGTTGCAACACTCTTGCAATACCAAGTGAATTGGTGTGAGAAATTATTTGCATTGCTTCTAGTTTCCTTTGGTAAAAAGCAAAGTTGGAAAATGTAAAGAGTTTTTTTTTGGTGGTGGGAAGAAGTAGTTTCTCTAGCAGCCGTCAGCTTTCATTAACTAATATATGTACATATGTACATACATGTTGTATGTACAAAAAATACAACCTTTCATTGAGAAAGTTTTGAACTAATTCTTGGCTTGAGCATATTTGAGGTAAATAAATAAAATATATTTAATATTTTTAAGGTTCTAGTTGCTAATTTTGGTAATAATAAAATTTTCCAGAAAAAAAGGCTTGAAACTCAAACACAAATTTGTTTTAGCGCACAAAAAAATTACATATTTTTTATTCAATCACAGGCAGTATTGCTCGCCTGAGGTTGCGGACCACCAACAATTCTTTCTATTCATTATCTAAACAAAACCCAAATCAAAAAAAAAAAAATTGCTAAAAATAAAACACCAAAAATCCGAATTCCGAGTATCGTATCGTGAATAGTTTAGAAAAAATGCCGAGAAAATATTGAAAACTGTAAAGCAAAAACTGTATGCAAAAAAAAAAATAATCGAAATGAAAACCAGGTCAAGTTCTATCATTCTTTAATCTGCTATGAAAGAAATGTTTGGTTTCTTCGAGTAAACAGTAAAATTTTTTCACTGTGTATTTTTGATTTCTAAATCTAAACAAAAGTAATAATGGCAGCCAGCAAGCATATAACCTTAATGAAACTCTACAAACTCTACCCACAATCTCTCCATAACGACAAAAATACATACATAGATACATAAATATGTATATAACTGTAGCTAGCGAGTGCTATAAAATAAGCGGCAAACGAGTAATAACGGCTCACACAATACACGATCGTTGAACAACGACAGTAAAAACGCCAACTTGAAAATAATTTACTCGTACATACATATTTAATATAGCGAGTCGAAACACATTGGCGGCGTGAACGTGCGAGAGTGCTGAGTGCAGAAATAGCGCCAAAAGTAACGTATCATCTACACCCCCCTTTTAACACACTATTCAAAAGCAATAGCAACAAGGCACACATACTAGCAAATGTATTTATACCAGCGATGGGCAGAGAGAGCTTTTATTCTGCACGCGCCTATACAAAATTTATAGAAAGCTTGAAAGAGCTTTGCCCGCGGGCAAGGCGGTGCCCATCAGCGATTTAAACAGCCAATATTATGGCCCCGTCAGAATGGGTACTTTGCGTACGTTCCGCTCAAGGACGAAACTTACAGTTGAGTAGACTGTGTGTGTTTGCATCGAGAGCGTCAGATTGGCAACCCTCGCGTCGACGGACCCAACGAACGTTGGTCAACAATTTACTTTTGACGCACGTAAGTCCGTCACTGCTAAAAGTTGTTTACACAAGACAAGACCAATGAAAATATTATCATAATTTACACACTGCTTGAGTCTGTCTTCGAAAAGCCAGAGACAGTGATGAGGACATCAAGAGAAGTGGAAATATATGTATTAGTAAAAAAAATTTGAATGTTTTGCTATTGTATCTGAAAAATTGACTTATGTAAACCCCAAGAACTAGGCTGTAAAGAACAGCTGATTTTTGTTTGCAGACGCAACACTTTCATTGTGGCGTATCTCTACGGTACGTCCGCCACTTCCTTCGCATACTTTTCCGTTATTGACGTACAAGTACCCATTCTAACGGGCTTATTAGATTATATTTGCCGGGCGTGATCGACTATAGATTAGAGATGAGAACAGTGTAAAGTGAGTTAACTTGAGAGAGTATATAAGACGAGCAAGCCACACAACGAATTTATGTATATTCACGAATATTTATATGAGTGAGTATATACGCATTTTTTCTCACTAAGTATCGCTGTCGTTTTACGTGTCATTAGGTGGCAAGTGGGTTGTTTGACGACTTTATATACATATTTATGTATAAAGTTAGTGTGATCGCTAAGTTTTTAGTGAGTGAGAAAAATTATAATAGGCTTTAAAGAAATTAAAATGCATCAATAAAAATATTAATAAATAAATAAAATATTAAAAAAGAAAAGATAGCCGATGGGGATTGATACCCTCAAAAAAAAAAATTGGTTTGAATACTTTCTAGAACAGCGGAGCATAGAATAGCGAGTACAAAATACTCTTGTAATTATTTATGAATGATTCTACGCTTTGACTTATGGTGTGACAATTGCATTCACTTATGTGTGTGTTTATGTGTATTGCATATGTACTTATGTACATACGTTACTGTCTTCTTTGAAATTATCGATGAGAACGACTCTTTCGTTTAAAAATAATTGAGTAGCAGCAAGACTTTCTACTTATTTAAGTCCCATGGCCTCCAACATGTGACATTCAGTTTCATTCACTAAAATTTAATTAAATGTTTCTATGCTAGATCAGAAGCGAGACGCTTTATATTATAACCGACGAATACCGCTATTTATTAGCGGGGTTCCATTACAAAGTCTCTTTGTTATAGCTTAAAGCCAAATAAGTAGGTAAGCTTTGTCGTTTGGTCTGTTGGACCCATTAAAGCAGACTTGCGCATATGTCCAACAAAGTTGATTGCAATTACCAGAGGCATAGACCCTCTAGCCATACTTATTGAAATTGAGACTTGTTGGAATGCTCTGTGATTACCGAATATAAACAGCCAGACAAGTAGAGTTTTTGAAGGGAGCACGGTAAGATCTCGTTGTCGAATTCGCAGAAATAATACTAACGCAGTAATCCTTTAGCAATCCCCACAAGGTTATCAATACCTTGAGTGAACTATTGTTAGCAACAGACATACGATTAACAAAGGGTATCAAGTTAAAATTACTCATATATCCAAACTTTATATTAGAACCTACATACGCATCCACGTTCTGGGCGCAAAATTTTAAGTAAGCCAGCTTTACCATCTTATATTTAAGAAAAGTAGCGCCAAGGCTTATAGACATTTGTAAAATTTTCTTGAATACGTGTATACATACTTGGATATCTACATACACACATACAAACAATACAGGGTGGTCCGTATAGTGTTTTTTAATAATATATTATTTTGACAGTGAGAGCTCTTTCCTGCTGAAAGCCAATGCATCCTCAGAGAAAGGGAAACTCTGTGTGGATTTTGGAACGGTGACATCATTGGCTAATTTTTCCTGGAAAATGCTGCTGAAAACGCCATGAAGGACCGATGTTATGCGAACAATTCATTGACGATTTAGGCCCTTAAGGCGAATGTCGAGCAAGCCATTCTAGAGATAGAGCCAGAAACCGTCGCAAAGGTCTTACAAAACTGAGTTAATGAAATTTTGTTTCATAAATAATGGTAATGCTTGTTCTTTCGAATAAATCCGATAATGTTTGAATTTTTAAAGCAAAACCACTATAATCCTTAGGTTGCCACCCTATGACATATGGCAAAGGGAGAAGGACAATCAAAGATACTCATAACTCCAACTCTACCTTTTCCCACCCTGGAGAAGGAAGGAAGCTAAAAACTTTGACTGGTTACTTTATACATAGGATACTACAAGCTACCATACTCTCATGGTTAGATGATACTTCCTTCAGGTTTTGTGAGCTGTCGGAGGAAATGGAACGATATTTGTATCGTTTCTATTGTCCTCATCTCACAGTCCTACAACTATGGAACATCGAATTAAAAACATGTTGATAATCTCTATGATTAGACCTTAGCATGGTTTTAAGCCTGAGTTGACGACTGCGCCATAGATACAAAATTTGATTTTGTATGAAAATGGATCCAAGCCGTCAAGTAAATTCGCAAATTGCTGATTGCTATTTACTACACTATGATAGTTCACCTGTTGCTGTTAACAAAGGAAAGATTGCTCTTGTCTAGGCTATGTCTTCATTTTTGTATGGTGCATATCGATAACCATTCACAACTCAGATTTATTCTTTCAAACTAAACCTACAAACACATGAAATGCTTTTAAATACAATACTTTAAAGTAAATTTTGACAGGTAAGTATTGTATAGTGCGTAACCCCTACATATACTACATACATACATAAGTATTTAGCATGCATGTACATATGTAGATAAGTAGTACATATGGGCACCAACTGAGCTTGAGAAATGGTGGCATTGGAAGGTACGCGAGATCTTCGTGCACACGACTGTATTCTATGCAGGCGAAAATTTCGGTACACATATACAATGGTAAACAATTTTTGGCGCCATTTCTACAAACCATGAGGAGCGTTTTCGTTGTATGGTAGCACATGTTTATTAGTATTGTTGAGGACTGGATAGTAGTTCATTTATTCGTAAGTAATGTCAAAATGTTGTTGATTCTTATACAGTATACATAACAATATACATATATAATATGCTTGTATGGAAACATGCTCGTATGTGATACGTTTTTAGGCAAATTTTCTTGGATGGTATAAGTGTATGGTATGTATATGTTAGAATTTGTTTGTTTTCAGTAAACTAATTGTGAGGATTTTATAAATAAAACAATAAAAATTCTTTGTCGTTGTGGCAGTTGTAATTAGCGGCAGTTGATACTACATACAAATATGTACATCAGTTTTGCCGTTGTGCGACTAAAGGGGCAATTTTACCCTTTTTAAGCGCCAATACCCTTCGACCCGACTTTTTGAAAATTTGTTTTTTTTCCTTTTCCAAAATTATGTGCGACTTTTGCCTCTTTTCAGAGTTTTTTTTAGGAAATGTTAACAGAACCATGCTATTAAAAAATATTTCCCCCTGTAAGTACCAAAAATGCAGCAACTAGATTTATGTGTATATTTGCAACCCTTTTATGTGCAAAACTTGTCCCACTATTTTCTTTTTAAATTCAATAGATTTATTCTTTTACTAGTAAGGAAAAGCAAAAATAATATGGTGACCCTATTTTCGTCAATGACTCCTTTTATGCGACTTTCTGAAAATTCTCAACGGCCACACTGATGTACATACACATTGTATAAAAAAAAACTAATTTTAATTTATAAATGCTTCTTTGATTTAGGTATATCCACTGTTGCATCTTCCCACATTTTTTGTGTTGTGTAATTTCGAAAAAGACAGTGGAAATATAAGACAGTTGTCGCTAGCTTAAAGCTAAAACTCATATATTAATATAGGAGGCAATAGAAATTGAAAATACATGTTTTCCAAAAGTATTAGGGTGCTACTTGTTTTATTACTTCTCGTTTATATTGAAATATAGGCAATATTCCCGTAAAAGGATTTATGTTTTATTTGGAGTGTCTCAGAAAGCTTAGTGTTATCTGCTTATCGAGAAAAGCCAGAGCGAATGCGATATTTTGCTTGTATCCAAAGAAGTCTACCTGCTGTTATAAGCTACTCAAGCCCACTTCTCAATTTGTGAGTACGCTTGGCCTCGATTTATTAACACTTTTGTCAGAGCCTTTCGCAATCACAAATGTGTTAAGCGAGCCAGTCTAGATTGACGGTATGTTGTCTTAAGAGGTTCTAGGGGTCTTCGAAATTCCTGAACGCAAATCTCCTTGACCACAGCTTGTCTGTCTACAACGAATCATAGATACATACATATATAGTTCGCTAAAATGAGCTATGCACTGCAGTCCAATGATCTATTGTGACCTGTATTTCTCACAAACTGTGTAGTATGTGATTTAGCCTTAGGAAGCCAAGAATACAACGAATAACACTGTGAGACAAATGGTAGGGGTCAGTGATCGGGAAGGGTTCAAACTACTGGGGAAAGTTATATCGGTAAAAAAGAAGTTATACGTGTCCCGGCGTTTCGCTGCGCACTCGAGAACCACTAGTCCGATTTTGCTCAAACAAATTTAAAAAAATTAAAAATTACAATTCCTTTAATCTGTTTTGCCGGTAAAAATAAATGTGTGAAGAAAAAAAATATTTTTTGCCTAAAATATTAAATTTTTTTATTTTTTAAATTCATAAAAAATCCAAAACGCAAAAAAGGCAAGTCGTATTACTTTCACGCAAAGTCACATAACCTTTTAGCAAAATGAGACATAGATCATGAAAATCGATGTACGCGTTTCGCTTTTATTCACAATTAAGTGAAGGTATCTAATTTTGACAAGAATATTGATTTTATGTTTCAATGAATTTGGATAATATTTATTATATATTATTTATTATTAACACGTAAAATTAAAAATTATTACAGGTAATTATTAGGTTATTACATAGATAC
>NW_016157477.1:256682-286537 GCF_001687245.7 Rhagoletis zephyria
TCTGTCAGGACTTGGAAGCGGTGGAATTGGTATTTCATCCGAATGCGGTAGAGGTATTTGTGCACTTTTAACAGATATGTAAACTCTTCGTTTAAGGCCTTTACGATTTACTCCACATATTTTGTTTGCGCAAGCGTAACAGTTGTCGGAATTGTGCTCTCCTGGATCAGTCCAAATCATTGGTACACCAAAACGAAGTGAACTGCGTTTCCCTTGGATCCACATGTTAAGACCATTGTAGCACGTTTTACAAATTTTGTCTGGGACCCACGAAACGCCGCGAATTATTTCGGAATCAAAATAAAGTTTAAAAGTGCGCTCCACTTGCTCAGTGAGTAATGCAGTATTTGTTGAAAAAGCTCTTTTGCCACAAACGTAACAAAATAAATTAATATTTTCTGGACAATTTGCACTCATTTCGGTTTTTACGTGACACTTTTTTCCGTTTTGGATTTTTTATGAATTAAAAAAAAAAAATTTTAATTTTTAGGCAAAAATAATTTTTTTTTTCTTCATACATTTATTTTTACCGGCAAAACTGTTGAGTATATAGAAAAGCGTTATATTAGCAGATTAAATGAATTGTAATTTTTATTTTTTTTTAATTTGTTTGAGCAAAATCGGACTAGTGGTTCTCGAGTTATGTCAAAAAAAAAGACCACAAACGAAGCGAAACGCCGGGCCACGTATAACTTGTTTTTGACCGATATAACATTTCCCGTTGGTTTCATCCCATCCCGATTTTGACTGTCGCATAGTGTAATCAATATTTTTCATTTTGTTGGAACTACACTGAAGAATAATCCGCTCATTTTGAAAAAACTCAGAACAGCACAGCCAAAACTTGATAATCCGAACTAATGATTGTAAAGCTGATTCGAATTATTGAAACTGTCGGCTTGTCAGGTAGCTTCCGAATATAAAAGTTTATTAAGGAAAACACAATTTTAAAAAAGCCAAACATTTAATTTATGAGACTTATAAAATAGCATATTTTTTAAATTAAAAAATTTGTATTATTAATTTTCTTATAATTTTCAACACACCACATAAACTGAATAAATATGCACACACACTCTCGCCGAGTTGGATTCTTACCGCAAAGCATGCGGTTCGGATTCTATGTAGAACTGCAATTAATTCGGATTAATAAGTACCTAATGCTGTGAGAACACAGTTCTTCATATTACCGAATATTGGGATTATCGACTAGTCAGGCCATCGAGTTTCGACTGCAATTGCACTTTTCAGTATTTAGGTAATGCTGAATTCACAGACCTTAATATGTAGCAATTTTAATTTCCTTGCCAATGTTTTCTAAACTCTAACTCGATTTTGGTTGTTATGGTACGAAAGATTCTGTTTATATTAATTTAAAATTTGTTTATGTATTTTTTTTAACTTTTATTACTTTAGGTAATGCTGAATTCACAGACCTTAATATGTAGTAATTTAAATTTTCTTGCTAACGTTTTCTAAACTCTAACTCGATTTTAGCTGTTATTGTACGAAATATTCTGTTTATATTAATTTAGAATTTGTTTATGTATTTTATTTTTTTATTTTTATTATTTGTATGTGTACAGTGAGCACCAGTGAAAATCGCACAGTTACCTTTTAAAATATTTTTGAAAATGACAACAAAACTAACACATAACTCCTAAGTTTCAAATTTTTTAACGAATTAAAAAAAATCATCAAAATTTCAAACATTTAATCCAATTTTTTTTTTTTAATTTTCAGGTAAGCAGTTTAATTAATTAAATTTAATTTCTTCGTGGACATTATTTTCAAAAAACAAAAAATTTACTGTACGATTTTCACTGACACTCACTGTACATACCACACATACATACATATGTAGTACATAATACGTACCGTATTTATTTTTGCATTCGTTTCTTTTTCTGTTAAATAGCATCAACTACTAAAGGATATTTTTCAAAACGTTTTCATTTTACTAGCAGTTCAAAATACTTTTTCTAAACGTTACGCTTCATACAAGCGCCTAATTTTCAAACAACGAACTGTGCGAACTAATTCAAATCTGTTGATACCTCGCTTGTTGGCGATAGCGCCAATGCGCCAACATAATGATTGAAATCTATGCATTTGCAATTGTAAGCTATACTTTCGTTTCGGATAGATACACAGCAATTGCATGAAAAATGCTGTTTTTGCACAAAATTCTTCAGAGGATGAAAAAGTTACATGCATGAATATGTACATATGTACATATGTATGTATTTATTCACTATTTATGTACATACATAGGTACATACATACATATGTCTACCAATTAGGTAGGTACATACATACATACATACATACATACATTAACATTAGGAGAACTCTTTGTAAAATTAGACTTCTTGCAAAGCACTTGCACGACGTTTTAAATTTAATAGAACATATCATAAATTAATGTTTCTCAATACGCAAAATTTCATACAAATAACGTATCTATATATGTACATGTGTACATATTTATATGCATGTTACTATTAGCACGACCGATTCTCCTAGTGCAGTTGAACACTTTTCTCGTTTATTACATATGAACATATAGTACGTATGATTTGCGCACAGTGTAACGAACAACTTTAATTGCACTTAAATTTAGTATAGTCGCATGTTGTAGTTAAATTAAATATTTTATATTTTCGTTTAAACAATTGACTTTTAGCTAAACTGTATGTATGTAAATGCACAATATATTGAAACTTATAAAAACTTGAAAAAATTAAAAAATCACTCACTTGAAGCACTGCGTGTATTCGCCTAGCGTTGAGATCAAAACTACAAAATGTACTGTGAGCCCACGGTGGCTTAGGAGACTTTTGCACCGTCTTGTACAGACGATATGAAATCGTAGCAGTAGCAGAAGTAGAAGAAGAAGCAGCAGCACCGCCAGTAATACAGCAGTGCTTGTAGTATAAAATACACTTGAACACGCTGAGTATATGCTGGCCACAGTGGTTGGTCTGTCGGTTGGCTGGCGTACTTCGACGCTATTATCGCTTGATAGCGCTGTATGGCTGGTTTACTTGCCTGTTTGTTAGCTGACTCGAGTCACATAGAACGAAGCAGTAACGCAGTATGAAATACAAAATACTTTGCCTTGGGTTGGCTTGTATGAACGCAGAAGAAAATTTTATACACTGCTGCTACTGCGGCTATTGCTACTCTGGCTGCTGCCCTGCTGCCTTTTCCCTACTCGCTCAACGATTCTTTGCACTAGGTACATACACTTGGGTTGGCGGGCTGGCTGGCTGGCGTACTGTACGAACGAACGCAGTCAAGAAGAACAAGCAGCAGGCAATACAGTTGAGCTGAGTCGAAAAGCAACCACTACACAAGCCAGGAGATACTCGCGTACATAGGCAGCCGCAGTCACAGCCAGCCGATAACGACCAGCAAGCTGGCAGCCAGGCAGGCAGGAGGTGAGCAGATACTACATTGCTCTATAGGTAGGCTCATACAAACATATTGACATCTACGTGGCGCTGTAGATACATTTGAACATGTATAGAGAGGGAGCCGTATCAGCAGAAGCAGCTGCAACAACATCACCAAAGCAATCGCGTAGCTGAGCGAATACAGGCATATTGGCGCGATATAGCTGCGTTTAATATGGCTGGCATACGAGCGACCTAACGAATCAACGAGCCGGTGAACAAACGAATTCGACAAACAACTAACGTACTTGTAGATATATATATATGGATGCACATATATGTATAGACATATGTATATGCATTGTATATATGGATGTATAATTGTATCTGTTGACTGATTTCTATACGTTTTAACCCAGCTCTACTCGAGGTAAAGGCAAACGCAAAGCACATTCATATGAATGTGAACTGCCTGGTTGGCTGCCTGTCTACTTACCTGACGGACTGATTGCACACCAGATTGACGTAATTTCGTACTGACTGGCTGACCGCCCGACTGACTACGGACTGCCTAACTGGCTGACGGTTTGGCCCCTCGATGACTACGCTTCGGATTGACGTACAGCGTGCCTGACTACCGGACTGTCCACCGAGCTGACGTACGGACTGCCTGACTGGCTGACGGTTTGACCGCCCGATGACTATCCTTCGGATTGACGTAGTGACATACGGACTTCATGACAAACTGACTGCCCACCGAGCTGACGTACGGACTGCCTAACTAACTGGCGGACGGATTGACCGCCCGATGACTACCCTTTGGATTGACGTAGTGATGTACGGACTTCATCACGAACTGACTGCTCTACAGAGTGACCACCCGACTGACTACCCTCCGAACTGACGGCCTACTGACTGCTTTGCCTGGCTGGTTGGCTGTACTGAACGCCACAGCTAATGTCTGGTGTAGATACAGGCAGAGCCATAAAGCAAGTAGATATCGATGGGGTCGAGGGGGTTTTGCGCGGGAAAGGGGAAGTGAGAAAAAGTTTGTTGGGGTACGCTGTAATTTTTTGCTGAGATGGAGTGTGGAATGAAGTAAAGTAACCAACAAATTTGTGAGCGAGCTACATATCGTCGCCTGGGTAAAATATTGTCGTATGTTACGCACGTACGTATGACGCTTACGACAATCTTTTGCGAGGATATGTAGCAGACCGGTAATGTAAAGAGCAGCAATAAGAACAACAAAGCGAGAATAACCGTGCAACAAAAACAATGATAAGTACACAAAAATAGCAACAAAGCTACGCATACAGCTGCCATACATACATATGTATGTTTGTGTGTATATACATATGTACCCCGTAGCGAATGTCATGCATTAGTCACTTAAGTGTCTTCAGAAGTCGTTCATGACTTTCATACAAATGGTAATTTATTCGGTGGTGGCCACTGCATCACTCTGTCATGCAGTGATCATTGATGACATTCAAGCGACAATGTCCTGCAATGCACTTTTTCTAAGTGACCGCTGCAAGACATTGTCTGTTAGAAGTCTTTGATAGGAGTACACCTGCATGCCATTATCACCAGTGTCATTGACAGCTATATGTCGTTTAGGATTCACAGCAAGTGCTACGATGTCACTAAATCCTTAATAGTGGCAATGTCACCAGTGAGCATTTTCGCTACTGGGTATGTCTGCATAAGCAGCCGCCATAGTACAGTACTGTAGTACCAGCAAAGCAATGACTGAAGCAACCGCAGCAATAATACCAAAAACAACAAGCGAATGAATGACAGCAGCTTGTACGACTTTATATTTTGCACGAACCACGTACCTAAATATATACATACATACATACATGTTCACATATGCACGCAATGTTCTCCCCATCTACCTTACGGTAAAAACGGTCCCCTCCGTAAGTTCCAGAGACCCGCACCCTAGAACCATCGTCATTCTGAGCTGAATACTCAGCAGCCATCTGCAGCCGAGCGATTGAACGAACTAGCAAACGAAAGAATGTTCCAATACATGTACTTATGCGTTCGCTTGTTTACGAAGGGGTGGCGATGACTCTGTATGAGAAACATATTTTCGTCGCTCTTACAATGCGGCATTAGTTAGTTAGTGGCACAGTGGTGGCCTGCATATTAAGCCAACTTTTTCTATTGAAAATTCAACACTGAATTGTGTAGTTGGTAGAAAATACCCTGTTAGATGTGGGAAGCACTGCCCCAACATACTGGTACGCGAGTGTAGAATCTTTTGCTGGATTGCCGATATTTTAGGCAACCAAGTAAACAACCAGACAGTAGACAACCAGATAGGCAAGCAGCCAGTTAGTCCATCAGCCACAGCGGAAAAACTCTAGCCTCGACATGCATCTACAGCCCATATGTACATTTATTCATACGAGTTTGTCAGCATGTGCATGGAAGGAGAATGCTTGTAAATAGCCGGCATCGGTACCGGTAGGTCGCGGCGCACATGCTAATGATTATATGCCGGCTAAACGAGCGGTTCTCTGCAACCTACTGAACTGAACTGCTTGATTCACGTGCGGAGTGGAGTCCATAGCGTTGTCATACATATGAAGTGTATGCTCACAGAATTTGTATCGTGAGAAATTTGTTTTGCTTCTTCGTCCTAAAGTGATTTGTTTGGGGCTAATTACAGTGATTTGTGGAGGAATGATTAGCCATATTTCGAGGATTGGAGTTAGCTAAGGGTACTTCTCGAGCTTTCTGTATAACTCTTGTGTAGTTGATCTTCTAAAAAAATAGCGTGTGACATAAATCATATAGTGGAGTTAAAAAACTCGTCTACATTATTTGTTGGTGTTGGTGTCTGCGTTTTGTTTCAACTGAAACAAAGAGCGTTATATTGAAAATACGCAGTTTTGTGGTTATGTTAGTCGTATGTACTAAAATAAATTTTGTACTTTTGAGGGAAAGCCATTGGAGAGTATATTATAATTAAAGCGCCGTTTGTGATTGGTTAAATATGCATACTACCACTTGGTAGGTCTCAAGTTTAATTTTCGGTACAAGTAAGATCCAACGTTTTTTTTTAAGTGTCCTGCAGTGGCAAACCTTCGAGTTTGCTTCTGCCATGCTAAACACCCATCTGCCGTTCGAAGGAGGCGTTAAGTTGCTTGTCCTTTTGTTTGTGTGATGACTAGACGCATATCACAAATTGGAAAAGAGCGAACAAAACCTTAACAACAAATGTAAGCGCTAATATTTGTTTAATTTATTGTATGTTTACGGCTGTAAATAATAATAATAANCGAGCTTCTCCTCCGATTTGTGGCGTGCGCCTTGATGTTGTCACACAAAACGGAGGGACCTACAGTTTTATGCCGACTCCGAACGGCGATTGTATTTTTATGAGAAGCTGTTTTTCATGGCAGAAATACACTCGGAGGTTTGCCATTGCCTGCCGAGGGACGACCGCTGTTAAGAAAAAAACCTTGTTCTACGGTTGTAAATACATATTAATAATATCAAATGTTTTTTTCCCATTTCAGGCAACAAACAAATTTTTACCAAGTACATAAGAAGGTACATATGTACGTATGTACCCGGATACGGAAAGTGGAAACATCAAATTTGCTTTATGATTTCTGATATGTTTGTATATACACGAATGTGTGGCCTTTTAATAAAATAACATAAATATACATATAGTATGTATGTATACATATTTGCATGTATAATTTTTACCCGACTTCACAAAAAGGAGAAGGTTTTCAGTTCGTCGGAATATATATATTTTTTTATGCTTGTTACCGCATAACTTTGGACCACGTTAACCGATTTTGTTTTGCGTTTCCTGTTCGATTTTCTTGTTTTTGTTTATTAAAAGCAGCAAATAAATACAAAATATAGAATTCTACTTATTTTTCAAGTTATAGCAGTTGGAACTATTAGCACCGTCGTTTCCGCGAAGCTTACCATGTATGGGGTAATATGGTCACTACCGTTCTGGGAGTAAAGCGAAAAATTATGTATGTATGTATGTACGTTGTGGATTGTAAAGACTTTTTTTCAAATCCAGTGGCCGCTGCAACATTAACATTCGAGTTCACATATGTGGTACTACATATTCGGACTTATACATGCATATGTATTTATAGGTCCATTCTTTTGCAACCGAGCTACAAAAGAACACTCGCTTAAATGATGAAATACACGCAAAGCAACAACACAAACGAGTTCAGCCAGGTCGGTTAAAAAATACGCGACCTGAACAGTAGTGTTAAGTGAAAAACTGCTCTGTTGTGAATTGTTAATGAGAAAGTGGATAGGGAAATCGTTGTTTTCGTATATACATGATTTATATTTTAAAAATATATATATATTACGCTAATACCCCGCATAATTACTAATTTCTATTGTTTTTTGTGTCTAAATCCCGTTGAACTAATCACATGTTTCTTGCCAGCTACCAGCAGGGTTGCTTAAGTAGCTTAAAGGAAGTTTTGCCCGAGTTGAGCGTTCTTTTGTCGCTNAAAAAAAAAATGCAGCTTATGTACATACATATGTGCATGTAAACATAATTCATCAAAGACGGTCACTTAAGTTAAAAATGCTTTAGAAGTGGTTTAAAGTTAAGTAAAAGATAAAATTTCTTAAACTAAACAAACAATTTTTTTATAGCTTACATACATGTATAGAGAGTCGTCGGATGTTTTGATTTGGCTTTTGTTTATTTAACCAAATTTTTGGTTAGATTCCTAAAAACAGTGTTTCTTAAAACAGTACATCGAATCATTGGTAAATTTTCTGTTAAAACCCAAAAAAAAAAAATTTAAATGGAAAATTGAATCTATGCACCATTCTATGGAATGTAGGTCAAGGTGAAATATTAGCAGTAATTAACACTAAATCCACATGTGGCCAAGCAGCAGTACGCACACTCAATATAGCACAAGCCCTGAAGCCAATGCAATAAATACGTAGATTAATAACGATGCCATTCAACAGCATAACCACATGTACANATTCGAGTTCACATATGTGGTACTACATATTCGGACTTATACATGCATATGTATTTATAGGTCCATTCTTTTGCAACCGAGCTACAAAAGAACACTCGCTTAAATGATGAAATACACGCAAAGCAACAACACAAACGAGTTCAGCCAGGTCGGTTAAAAAATACGCGACCTGAACAGTAGTGTTAAGTGAAAAACTGCTCTGTTGTGAATTGTTAATGAGAAAGTGGATAGGGAAATTGTTGTTTTCGTATATACATGATTTATATTTTAAAAATGTATATATATTACGCTAATACCTCGCATAATTACTAATTTCTATTGTTTTTTGTGTCTAAATCCCGTTGAACTAATCACATGTTTCTTGCCAGCTACCAGCAGGGTTGCTTAAGTAGCTTAAAGGAAGTTTTGCCCGAGTTGAGCGTTCTTTTGTCGCTCGCTTACAAAAAAAATGCAGCTTATGTACATACATATGTGCATGTAAACATAATTCATCAAAGACGGTCACTTAAGTTAAAAATGCTTTAGAAGTGGTTTAAAGTTAAGTAAAAGATAAAATTTCTTAAATTAAACAAACAATTTTTTTATAGCTTACATACATGTATAGAGAGTCGTCGGATGTTTTGATTTGGCTTTTGTTTATTTAACCAAATTTTTGGTTAGATTCCTAAAAACAGTGTTTCTTAAAACAGTACATCGAATCATTGGTAAATTTTCTGTTAAAACCCCAAAAAAAAAAATTTAAATGGAAAATTGAATCTATGCACCATTCTATGGAATGTAGGTCAAGGTGAAATATTAGCAGTAATTAACACTAAATCCACATGTGGCCAAGCAGCAGTACGCACACTCAATATAGCACAAGCCCTGAAGCCAATGCAATAAATACGTAGATTAATAACGATGCCATTCAACAGCATAACCACATGTACATATGTGCATAAGTATGCATGTGGCCACACAAATTCACTTTTGCCCCATGACTAGCCAGACCGACCGACTGAAAGATGCGTATCTTCATTGACTTAGCTGGCGGACTTGTAGATGATGGAGTTAACAATGGAGTGCGTGCTGCAACGGTGTACTCCTACAACCCACTGACATCGCCTCGCAATTGCTTTACTGTACGTACAGATGTACATATGTATTTATATACCACATGCATATACACATACAATGTACCTCCGTAAGGTTCAGGTACTTGCCTGTCTAAAATTTGCGCGCGAAAGTACTGCGGATGAAGTTCGTATGGTGGCTGTTGGTTAATACAGTGCGTGTCCCTGCAAGCACAGTGCTGTCAATAAAGATTGTGAAGCTTTGTAGTATGAATTTTGACACGACTGTGAATAAAATTATGTGCGCATGGGGTAGTAGTTATTAGACGAGACTGTAGTAGCGTTTAATGGCGAAAGTTGCCATTGCTTGGTCGACGTTGCTATTCAGCATACATTTGTATGTAGTTGAAGAGTTTAAACACATACATACATACATATGTATAGTATGTATACACACATAATTATGCGATTAAGTCCGTATCTCTGCGTTTGTACATTTGTTTGTATAAATGCCACAAAAGTAGCGTGGCAAAAACCAAAAGCCTACTACCACAAGCGAACAAAACGTGCGTTTGCCAGCGAGGGAGGCTCAACATAGCCAACAACATATTGTAATACATATCGGCCATTAGTCCGAAATAGCTAGCAGAGCTTTGATTCAGCTTTGCTTCCACCCTTGCATGCTCAATATAGGCACCTACATAGTATGCGTACGTACTTATTTATATTTAGGCACATACATACCAGGCATGTTGCGAATATGTGATTCGTATTCGTTAAGCGAATGATTCGCATCATTTTACGCACACGCATTCGACATTCGCATTCGCATCAATACGAATACGTTTTGCGAATGCGCTGCAGGCGCTAAATGGTTAAGTAGTATATCAAGCAACATTAATGGGCCTTCAACAAGTACTGCTAAAAGTCTTATAAGCAAACTATAAATGACTTTAGATTCTTCCAGCGAAAGCGAAGGCTAGTATGTAGAATCTGGAGACATCCACATAGCCAAAATTTAACAACGCTTACGCCAACACAAAACATAAAGATGCCTAACTCTCAACTTTTCACGTATAGGTCTTAAATGTAATTATTGGTTTGAAATATGAATTTATCTGTCAGTATTCGCTGCCATGCGTGTATTGGAGCAAGCACTGGCGTTAGTCGCGCTGCTGTCGAAGCGACGCCAACGCCAATGCAACGCCAAAGTTGTATGTGAACAATCGACGCCAACGCCAATGCAACGCCAAAGTTGTCTGTAAACGGGCCTTTAGGCGCCGAGCTCCGCCGCCGATGCCACCGCACCGAAGTTTCCGTAACTCGGCGGCGGCGCGTGAGAAATTGGGAAAATCAGCGGCGGTGGCAGCGTGGTTTGGCGCCGTAAATGTCTAATACATATATATATATGTATATATACATATTTACGATATTTCGTGCGCCCGCCGCTTCTTTAGCATATTTGTGTAATTTTGCAGCAACGTACAGATTAAAAGCGCACTGCTGATTGCCGCGCGCGCATAAAGACCGCGGGCGCAGCAGCACCCCATAAAACGCTATGAACGTCCCAGTATTGTTCATACATACATATGTACATACATACATACATACAAACGTACGTACGTACGTACTTACGTACTTGTGTGTGTATTTGAAGTCAAGAAAACCATAAATTTAAAATAATGATTTCTTTCACATGAGTTCAAATCAAAAAATACATTTTCCCGATTTTGCAAATTTGGAGCCAATAATTTATTAAATGGAATGTTAAACGGTATAAAGCTGATGAGAAATTTCAAACTTTCATACATACATACATATGTATGTATGTAGGTACATACTTGGATATTGAGATTTGACAGCTCATGCCCTGCGCCCGCGCACTTTCCGATTATGAAATAATCATATCGTTTGCTCGCTACGCAACTCTGCACACAAATACACTTGTATACCTGCATACACATACATATGTATACATATATGTATATGTATGTATGTATTTATGCATACACCCTAACCTAAAAAACGCTATTATACCCCTCGTTTCATTTACATTGCTGTAAAGTGGCGCCCTATTAGATAGGCAGACGTTGACGTTGCCGTTAACGCTGCCGGTGTGAACAATCATCGCCCCACATTGCTCTCGACTGCGTTGCCCCCGTCTAACTGCTCCCTCTGCCCGTGCAATGAAACTATCCTCTTCCCCCCCTGACATCGCCCCTTTCCCCTGGCATCGCTTAGCCACCACAAACCTCGTACTCAGCGTCACACTCTGCACTACACCGCTCAAGCGCCTATACTCTCACACCATCTTACGGCTTTGCTTTTTAGTGCGACGTAATTAACCACATTTTTCAATGTACCATAGAGAAAATTTTCGCATGTTTGCCACATTTTCAAAGCGCATTTTAAATTTTGTATGCAATTTTCAAATAATAACCGTCGTTTGGTTGCTTTGCATGGGAAAATATGAAAAACGCGCGCACTTGATTTTCTTACAGTACAAAATACAGCGGAATATATCAGAAACGAGAATATTAACGCCACTAATCGACGAGCAACGGTACTCGGAACAAAAGTCGTAACGAACGAACCCGCCAACCAGCCAGCCAGCCAAGTACCCGTCCATATTGAAATCTTCCACATAGTTCGTCGGCGAGTATGAAAATTTTATAGAAAACCCACGCCAAATTGGGTCGTTTTCTTTCGCAATTTTTATGTAATAAAATGCAGCGAATTTGTGCGGTTTTGCAAAAATTACACACCTTGAACAATTTTCAATCGATGATGGAAAAGCACTTTTCACTTACCTGTGGCAAAAAACGTTGAAATTTCGATTTTAATTCACGCACTAAAATTATAATTTTCTTCTATACTTCCACTAGCTATGGCTGCCTTGTAGTATTGCTTTGCCAGTATACTTTAGATTTTATTCAGTGCAGAGTTTGCCTTCGGTTTTTGGTTTTGCTTGCTTGCCTTTGCCAGATACCCAAGTGTTTCGTTCGCCAGTTCGCTAGTATAAAGTCGCTGCTAGTAGTAGCCAGCCTATAGCAAGTCATTGTATCAGCCATACGCCAGCCAGTTGAGTTAAGTATCAACGAAGGCAAACGAACGAGCATACGAACGAATGAAATACTCATCACACCACAGTCAAATGACCAGCCAACCACCAGCCCAGCCAGCGTACGTACGTATGGGAGCATATACAGCCGCATAGGCAACAGAAACGGGTTCACAGGGGAGGGAGACGATTCCGCGTCACAGCAATAGAATTGAGGGTGGGAGGAGCGAAAGTGGGCTGAAGGGGGCCGCTTGAAATCGCTCAGTGGACGAGTACAGTATTTCGAGCAAAGAAGAAGCAGTGGTTGAGTTTAACCAGCTCGTCAGGCAGCGGTGCGGCGGGGCGATGGAAACAGCAACTGAAACAACTTTTTAACGAGTGTACGACTGATGATGGGTCTCTGCTGTGCCATGCTAACGGTGGGTTGGGGGTCGGTGTTGAGTAGTATGTCAAAGCAGTGTGTTGGTATACAGTGCAAAGCCGCATTTGTTAAACAGTGGTTAAATAGCACAAAAATGTTATTAAAAAACTAATGGCTAAAAAGCAATAAGCACCAGTTCTTCACAGGTTAAAATTTTACCGGTTAGAATTCGACATTTGTTTGCATCGAAAATGTTAGTTTACAGCCAGTCATTAAGGAACCGGTCTAGAGGTAGACAAATAACGAGACTCTCAGATTTATAGACACACAGAGTGGTATTGCCTAGACATTTTTATTGAGCTTTCAGGTAGTCCTGGATTCAAATGCCGTTAGACGCAGCATACATTTTTTTTATTTTTGGTGTTTTCTTAATTACAAAAAAGCAGCTGTGAAGTGCAGATCGAATCATATGCAAACGCAAAAAGCTCCAAATATATACTGACTAGTACAAAACCATATAATAAAGAACAATTACCCTGCAAAAATCGCGACTACTCCATGCATGCGTGTAAAGAGCACTCCCTAAGGACCAAGAAGTACTCCAAAATTAACCACAATTCATTTAAAAAATATGGTCCAATTGACATTGCGATGTCCTAGGGCAGGACCATATACTCCATCCCTGCATTACATCAGAGTAGCACAAAACTACTCCAACATATTAACAATGGCATTGCTGTTATATTTTTTCGTTTGTACACGCTTTTGTTCTTCACTTCTCAAATGCTTTTTCGAAATTAATAAAAACCAAGACAAAAATTAAAAATTACATGTTGCCTCTGACGGCATTCGAACCCGAACATGCTGGGAGCTAAGAACTAACAGCGAGCATCTCTACACGTTCAGCTACAGCCAGACATGCAAATGTGCTTTCAAATGCTCAACTTCAATCACATTTCGTTAAAACACGAGCAGTGATCGGATAACAAACAATAAGCTGGCGCAGAGACACGAGTTGGTCCGCTACAGCATGACAGAGGAACACTTTTGTAAGTACTCCAATTTACCACAAATAGACTACATGGTCCCATGATTTTTGCAGGGTAACGACAATAGGACATCTTACGTTGAGTTGCTGGACCGGCCCAATGACACGCCAATGTTAAAAATGACAGTCAAAACCATTGGCAGGGGAATTATGAGGGACTAGTACTAGTAACAATAGAGACTATTAGAGGGCTAACCTAGTTAGAATTGCTGCAGGGTGCATACGTACATATATACCCGATATATGTAGATATGCACATATGTATGTATGTAAATATCTAAGTGCTCAGAGGGAAACAAGAAATGGAAGGGAGATATTGGAAATTGGTAAAATCGTACAATAACGACTCCAATATTTTAATTACTACTCGCTTCAAATTCATATCCACCATAATCTACAANTGTTTTGAACGCCCTTCTAGCGCTGACCACTGCCTATATCCTGTCGAAGACCTGGGTTCATCGGCGTAGCCAGAATGAAATTTAGGGGGGAGGGGGGGTTTGACCCTATTAAGCTGGCATTTCAGGGTACTATTTTATATATATATAAGGAAAATTTGAAAGTTAGGGGGGCTCGAGCCCCCCCCTGCCCCTACCTGGCTACGCCCATGGACGTATGTATCTTTCTTGGTTGTAAGCCAATTTAAAACCGATAATAAAATGCTTGACTTTTACAATCACAAATTTTAATGCTACGTTTAAATATAAAGTGAACTTTAAACTTACAGGTTACTTGAGAAAACGGCCCTAAATAGTAAGAAATTCGATAATAACAAAATGTTGGAAAATGAACGGGGTTAGTCAGGAATGGTTTTATCAATTTATAAATTTGTTTGTACACATTGTGTACTTCACACATTACTTTTAAGGCCGGTTGTTAAATGTCACAACAAGTTCCATCTTTTCCCGATTTTAACTGATTTTATTAGTTGAAGAGAGTGCACTTGAAAGAGCAAAGAGCAAAGTTGGTACTTTAAATCTGCTCTGGTCAAGCCTGGTAAATGTCTTAAACAACCAGTTGTAAATCCTTTATGAAACAAACTATAAAAATTGGATATTAAAATATATTTAATTACTTGGAAGAAAATGCATTCTAATGGAATTGTATGTGAATTGGTGCACGTTTCCTTTCTTTTATGTTTGTAATCAATAGCACATGGAACAATCTATATTATCCACCATAAGCATAGTTGTTTTGTAACTAGACCAAAAATAGTCCTCAAGCTGAATGTACTGTAATGCTAGGAATGTAGATGACAAAAATGGTCCAATTGTAACGCTGGATAGAATGCACAATGCACAATGTATCAGTTACTTGTTTTTGTTTTGTAATGTAAAAGGGTCAATTTGACCTGCTTCTTCTTCAATGATATGCAGAAAGGTACAATTGGTCGCAACCAAACGAAATGTTGGTCCAAATTAATAACTGGTGAAGAGACTTTAGGTCTAGTTTATTAACTACTCGTAGGCTATTATTAGCACTTCATTGAGAATATTATTTTTAAATATTTGGAAAAATTTACCTCTTTCTTAAGTACATAATAAGTAGAAATACAAAAAATTTTTCCTAAATATTTGCAATCCCACCCACTGTTCCTCATACTCAGAAGAATCTCGCCATTAAGTACGAGACTTTTCATGCATGTACGTATGTGCATATGTTATAAATGTGTTTATGGGTATATACATCAGTGTTGCCAGAGAAAACCCCGTAAATATCTTAATTTTTCAAAAAACAGAATCCTCAAAATAAGAATGAAGATAAGAAATCTTCGTTTAAAAATACCTCCAAAGAAACACATAATTCTATATTGC
Source organism: Rhagoletis zephyria (assembly GCF_001687245.7). Lineage (NCBI taxonomy): Eukaryota > Metazoa > Arthropoda > Insecta > Diptera > Tephritidae > Rhagoletis > Rhagoletis zephyria. The sequence goes on from NW_016157477.1 coordinate 272,432, forward strand.
ATTTACGGCTGTAAATAGCCTTTATTATGTAGACTCAAAAAATAAACAATTTCAAATTAAAAAATCCTTTTTATATCATCTTAAACTAAAAATTAATAATGCCATATACGTCCAAACTTCAAAAGTTAAGAAAATTCGACAATGTTTCATAACAATTGCTAGGTTTTTGATTAGATTTTTTAGAAACAACATAAACAGAATTTTTCCTCTTCCTTCATTTGCTGGTTACCACGATTTACAGGAATAACATAAAAAAGTTAACAATTTTAACTTAAATTTTAAAAATCTTACATCATACACAAAAATCGTTATTCTGAAGACATTTTCAGTGTAATTCTGTAATTCAGTGTAAATTTTGCTTTTAAAAAAATCTTTTTTGAAGATTTTTAATAAAAAACAGGCCAAAAAATCTTCATTTTGAAGATAAATCTTCACTATGGCAACGCTGATGTAGCATATATGATGCACATTACACATACAAACTTGCCTACATACATAGATACATATGCGCAATTCTGTTTTGCACAAAATTTTTGCATTTCAGCTGCCTACATATACCAAAAAATCAGAAAACAAACCCGTTATTAAAAGGGACGGCTGTTACCTGACTTAGCTCTAAATGAGCTAATTTAATAGAATTAATTTTGCAGAAAGCAAAAAAAGTGCTAATTTTATATGGATTTGTGGATATTACTTTGGAACAATACCTGCCATATACAAATCTATACAAAAATTCATTCATACATTCATACATTAGAATGTATGCACGAACGTACACTCAGAAAAAGCATTCCTTGATGCTAGGAAAAAAAAATACATATATGTATAATTCTAAGGATATATTACCTTGAAATGGCTCCAATGACATAGCTGCCTTAATATGAGTAAACGATTTTTCTTAGTTTAAGGAAACACAATTCCTTAGTTTTCAATACTATTTTCTTTCTTCTTGGGAAAAATTAACTTGTCAAGAGGAACTGTTTTTACTAGTGTTGAGAAAATTCACAATTTTATTTTACTCATCTTAAAGAATTGTAAATTTCCTCAGTGTTATGAAATCCTAGGAAAGGGATGTTTTAATAAAGAAATGACGAATTTAAATTTTTATTGTTTTATATTTTATTTCAAATGTTTTAGATGTATGTATCTATGTATAACATATGTCTTAAAAGAACTGCTGAGGTTTAACTAAGAACGTATTGTTTACAATATGCTTATGAAGAGGAGGATATCTTATATCTTTTATGTTAAGAAGTTTCAATTCCCAATTTTGTTTTTTAATATGATATGACAAAAACTGATTTTTTTATGCTACTGTTTCCAGTTTTTCACATAAAATATGAATATCATTATTTGATGCAACTATTACTTTGATAACATAAGCGCAAAATAATGGTTTATAGAAATAAATCACAAATTCAGATTTATATAATGTTCCATTGTATTCAATACTTTCATAACATTTAGACTGCTCGATTACTCCGATATCAATTTTTGTTTTAATTAAAGAATAATATAAAGAATATTGAATTTTGTATTATTTTTTATTAAATTTGTGTTGAGAATTATCGTTATTAATAATTGTTTCTGGAAAAGTAATCGATCATTTTATTGCTAGAACTTCAAACAAAAAGTTTTAAGGTGCTTCATTTCAAACGGTGGTTACATATTTCCAATCTCGCTTTCATCATAGTTGAAATATCGTTTCCGAAGATTGAAAAAATCTAAGTCAAAAACTTTGTTAGAAATATATAAAAGTATAATATTGCAAAAATCATATTTTAATACCCGTTCAAAAACATTATGAAGTTGATCAACAGCTAAGTGTCTAGAACTTGAAAATTATTGATATTATTGAAAATTGAATTTTCTCTTATCGCCGTAAGACTGACATTGTTTGAAGCTACATCTTGTAGGTAATTTTTTTCGTCATATTAAGGAAAAAACAGTAACTCTAAAATAAGGAAACTAGTTTCTTGTTTCAAGGAAATGCTTTTTTCTCAGTGTACGTATGTACATATGTATGTACCTTATCTATACATTAGTGGCGTTTGTTTACTCATTTCCAGTAAAATCTAGTAAAAGTTTTTACGAATTTGCATGTTTTGACGTTTTCGTACGCTAGCAAAGTAGGGGAAATTGAGAGAACGATAAATTACAGTTGAAGTTGCACTTCTTTACTGGATTTTACTGGATAAATTTTTACTTGTAAGAATTTGCCAGTACGAAAAACAGCTGATCGCATGTTGCTGGATGAAATTTAAACTAATAAGGAAACTGTTTGTGGGTTTTTATTGTGGAAATTCACAAAATAAACATATTTAAATATAAAATATATGGGTACTCTTGGTGAGGGGTGACTTTTCATAAAGCGGCGTTCATCCTCTTTCGTTTAGGGGAGCCACGCCCCCTCCCCCACCCTAAATCGTTGTACAAATAGCTAAAGATTTCCCAAATGTATTGTTTTATTACGAATAATCTGCGAATAAACCACCAATTTATCAGCTGTTTATGAAACTTGCAAATTATCACTGGAATAGCGTTCGCGTACTTTTTTGTAAATTTTTTCTATGAGAGCGGAGTCTTAGAAATAAAGCTATTGGAGAGTTGCTGGCAAGTTACTGGATAATTTGTAAACAAACACAACTATTACTAGATATGTTATAAAATCCGTCACTAAAAAATTTTGTATTTGCTTAATTAGCTTGCTCATATTGCACAGCTATATACATATGTATATACTTATAGCAGAATTCATCCTGGCAGCTCCTAGCCACTTCAAATTTCATGAGGTGATAAACAATCTTCGCAAAGTAACAAATTTTCATGTTTACTCGTTACTTGTAACTTTCTCGCTAGTTTGTTCTTCCGTTTTGTTGCCGCATTTTGCCGGCAAGTATGACCGTCAGGGCTACGACCCTATCAAGATTGTACTAAATTTAGTAAGATTTTCGCGAAAACCAGAGATTTACTACGGTACTGTGATTAAGCCACGATCTACTACGAAAGTGCGCTTATTGTCCCATCTGGACTGAAAAAAGTTCACGAAGTGGAACTGCCTATTTTTTTTAAACTTTACTTTCAATAAAAGTTAACACGATGAATTCAGATAATTTTTAATATTTGAGTTTCAAGTACTTGAAAGCAATTCTTGCTCATTCTCTTTTGCGTTTTCTATTTGCTTTTACACGTTTCAATTCTGATGAATTCAAGTTTTTGGTTCTTTAAATGGAAAGCAACGGAAATGCCAAAAGCAAAGCAAGAAAGTTGAAACGACTTGACGGTACAGACGCATGTGTACTCGTGTATTTGAACCGAACCGAACCGCGGTTCAGCGATACTCATGAACCGGTTATTATACCGGTACAAGATTTTTCTAAGTGGTTCGAACCACTGAACCAAACCGCACCGAATTTTGGAGCGGTTTGCAGCTCTATTTGAACTAAATTCCACAGTTATTTTGCTCATCTTGTGTTATTGTATGTACAATAATTTGTTTTGCGTATGGCGACAATTGCGCAATTTTTGGACTAGTTTCGATTTTAGTGTCCAGATAGTTCTGTAAAATATGGATGAGCGTAGAAAAAAAAAAATATTTTTTTAATATTCCTTTTTTGCGTTTTAAAGCTGAAGCTATCAAAATATACAACGCACATTTATATTTCTTGCACATATTTACTTAAGCAACGTTTCTCCAAAATAAGGTTTGCGCAATTTTATTGTGTAGTAATTTCCACAATATTTACTTGTACAAGTCTCGGGTTGCGCAATAATTTTGGGTGGTTTAGGGGCCCTGTAAGTTTGTTTTTCATTATGCAAATAAGCATATAGATTCTCTGTTTTTGTTAAAGCAAGTAATATAATTTTTTTTAACTATGGATTTAATTATAAAATTTTAATTATTATTTGTTTTTCAAATAAAAGTTTAAAAGAGAACAGTTGTGCTTGCTTTTGTTACTTTTTGATACTTTTTCTGCTTGGCAACTGATAAATTTTTTGTTAAGCTCGCTGCAACGCTGGCCCCATATCGTTAACTCTCTGAACTAACTAGCGAATTGGAGAAACAGGGTTGCTTTTCACATGAACATCGCCGATTCACCTATTTTGTTACTTGCATACATTCATACATATTTATGTATGTATATTTGTATATATGTTTACCGAAGTCCCCTTTCAGACACGTCAAGTCCTGAAAGCAATTTTTTTCGCATTCTCTTTTGTGTTTTTTATTTACTTCCACACGCGTCAACTTTAATTGAATTCAAGTCCTTGGTTCTTTAAATGGGAAGCAAAGAAAAGATCAAAAGAGACAAGAAAACTTGAAACGAATTGACGGTACGGAGGTATCTGTACTCTTCCCCTCTCTTCTCACCTCCTTCGCCTACGAACGAGCAGACCTGAAAGCAAGACTCGACGTGTCTGAAAGGGGACTAATTGACATTACAAGCCGGTAGCTTGGGAGCTTTGACGCTGCCGAGTGTGAAAATTAAATACATTTTTATACCCGAGCGCACTTGTGCACTTGTGTTTGTAACAGCCAAAACGAATCGAGATAGATATAGACAAATGTATACATAAATGATCAGGATCTGTCTGTCCGTCTGTCCGTCCGTCCGTGTACACGATAACTCGAGCAAAAATTGANTATAAGCAAAACGTTGAAAATTATTGAAATCGGACTAAAATAACGGCCGCTTCTCATATAACGGTAAATTTCAGAAATGCTTGAAACTTCAATATTTCGAAATTGAAGGACGCTAATTTACTCAAAATTGATACACCCCGGCTTACCATCTAGCGGAAGGTTTCGGAAAGGTGAAAAAACATATGTATATTTAATACTTGCGCCGGGTATTTAATGTTCGGCTCCGCCCGAACTTTGACTTTCTTACTTGTTTAATATGTATTGTAAAAAGTGCTTTTATATGCATTTAGAATAAGTGTTTATTTTTTTGTTATTTTAATACTAACCGTTGGTTATATAGGCTGACTTCCAAAACGTAACAATGCATACCGTTGGATACCGTTCTACTACGGTATTTAAACTATTTGTACCTATATGCAGAGATGCGAAACATTGGCTCTGATCTAATTACTATCTAAAGTAGTGTTACCAGTAACTGGGTTAATAAATCCCGTCTAAATACAACCTAAACCCCGTTTTATTCTAAAGAACAGAAATCCCGCGCTGTATGTATCTGTTATACATAAAATGCTTTCGGATGAAAAATACAAGTTTGTATGTACATTAGGGTGCTTCTTTTTGCGACTATTATTATTTTTTCATTCCTACCTCGAAATTTTGTAGAAAACACCTAAAAAAAATCTCCGTGAAAATAAATAGAGAAAAGAGAACTGTTAAATTGCAATCACATTTATCGCACAGAGGTGAAATACTTGTGTATTACTTTCTTATAGTTGCTCCTATTCAACGCAGCTTTGATAGTATCAGGAATGGAATTCCACAGCCTCACAGCATTAACAAAAAATAGCCGAGATGAGGGCAAATAGGAAAATTTAGGGATAATCAGATATTTATGCCTACACGACTTAGGTAATTCTAACTTCTGTTGAAGATATTTCGCGTTTTATGGTATAATCTTGGCCAATGATGGGTTTTCTTCAGAATTCATGAAAAATTGGGTTTAGTGACCCGTGCTACCTCGTTGGTGGGAGTAAGGATTACGCTGCAATGAATGCTTTTGTAGAGCATTAAATTCTGAAAAAAGCCCATCATTGACCAAGATTATACCTTAAAATGCTTCTGAGCTGTACTTTGGAAAAAAAACAGTTACGTGTATTTTATATCGGAAATCTTGCACGCCTTTGGCGAGTACTTAAGGTAAATATTAAGAGTTAAAATCTTCAGGGAGTTTTTTTAATGTGTTTTCCACAAAATTTCGAGGCAGGAGTGCAAAAAACAATAGTCGCCAAAAAAGCACCCTAATGCACATAGATATGCAGTATACATAGGATTTATATACATTAGGGCGGGTAATTTTTTTTGGCTGTGCGCGTATAGCATAAGAGGATTCTACTTGTAACTCGACGCAAATTTGCCGAAGAAAGCATCGGTCTGAAATCAATTAGGAGTTTGCCATATTGCGAAAATAGGCTTAGAAGAACATGTGTCAATTTTTACTGATGTGCCCTCTGGTAGAAGCTTTAAGAAAAAGAGAAATGCAGAAATGGATTCTTCATACTAAAAAACCCCTACAGCATGTTTTTGTACAAAATTTAAGCAATTCTTTACGATACTTCAGCAAAGTGCTAAGAAACATATTTTCACAATTTGGCAAATTCCAAATTGATTTTAGAGCCATGGTTTCTTCGGCGAAGTTGCTTAGAATTACACGTATGTATGTATGTGCAATACGCGCATAGTAGAAAAAATCTCCCATACAAATTTACCCGACATTATATACCTACATATTTTACACAAACAGTCTTTTCATTCGATTTCGCGTTTAAATTGATCAGATTATATTACGTTTATGCCCACGTATTATTTGCAAATAACAATTGCCAAATGGTAATCTTTGCCGTATAAACGCTGAGTTAAATTTTTATTTGCAAATAACTAAATCACGCAAATAAGTATTGATTAGTGGTACTATTTGCAAATAAGCGCAAGACGCCGCCATTTTAGGTTTATTTTCTTTTTCGATGGTCATCTCATTGACTTTTTTAACCAAGACGTTGCCATTTTTACTTTATTTTCCTCTTCGATGGTCATATTATTGCCTTTTTATAATCAGGCAATATTAAAAAATTTGTCTATAGCATAAACAGTGAGTAAAGTATTTGCAAATTATTTTTATTTGCAAATAGCTTACGTATAAACGTAGTAACAGAGGTTACGAACAAGGAAATATTGAGTACTATTTTTTCTTTTAAAACCGAAGCAGTAGAGAAATGCTATTTTTAATTTTTTCTCGAATTATTGAAAAAAAAATATTATAAAAATTAAAATATGGGCATATTTGGTGGAACTGATTATATAAAAAAAAATAATTTTTTATTACATTTGGCGGATTCGAGGTAGTGCGCGCCAAGCGGCGATATGCACCCAAAAAAAAAACTTCTCTTAATTGAAGAAAAACAGGAATCAAAATGAAGAAAAATGGGAACGAAACAGCACTAAAGAAGTATTAACCTCTTTTCATGCCCAACATTTCTTCAAAATGATAGATTACATCCACGGTCCCATATTTTCGTGTACGTTTTTACACATTCCAAAGAAAAATTACGCATTCGGGAGAATTTTTTACTCATTCGGAAGAATTTTCGACCTTAAAGTAAGGAAAGTTTTCTTTGATCCAGAGATGGATTTTTGGTTCAGTGTGTATAAATATTAAAGCAAACAACATTGTATTTATCCGTTTAAATGTAACGCATCGAAAGTGTCCTTTGACCTCATAAAATAAGGTAAATTTATATGTATGTATGTACATACATAGGTATGTATGTCTGTTAATTTTTTGTAAAAAAAAAAAACAGTAATAAGTACTGTTATGAATGTGTCCAAACAACAACAACATGCAGCCTTCAACCCCAATTATTGCAACAATAAACGTATACAACACCACAAATAATAGCAGAACACTGTATGGAAGTCTATGCGTACGCGGAACTAAACTTAACGGCTAAGGTCCTTACTTCAAAGGCATTTATGCAAGCACACCAGGGTATAAAATTACCACTCGAGGATGAATGTTCAATTTCAATCTTAGTTTTCCCGCATATTTTGCTGTTGATGTTACTTCACATATTACAAATCCATGTTCAGATTCAAAGTGCAACGGCTGCTTATCCTTTTGGCGCGCCTTTCAAACACATACATACATATGTATGTACTTACGTTATTTATATCTTTTTTAATGTTATTCCTAACATTCGCATTTGCGAATGTGAAAAATATGACATTCGAAATATCCCTAATACTAATCCCCGTTTAGTGTTCTGGGAAATTGCAGCAGTAATAGCAGTAGCAAAGTCATGCACCGTGTGGTGGCTTGATTTACACGCTAACCAATCATACCCATATAAACCAGGGTTGTTGCGAATATTCGCATTCACATTCGCAACCGCGGAGCTTCCGCATTAACTTTAACATTCGCATTCGCTTTCGCATTCGCAATAATCAATGCGGAGCTTGTGCGAATGCGAATGTTTTGCAAGTGCACCGATAAAACGTATATATGGCAAACAAAATGACAAACATTTTTGCCTGTGGTCGTAGGAGTATTTGTGTAACAAAACTGGTCAAATGTTATATTTATCAACTTTGATAAAAATTTCGTTAAACATATTATTTCTTAAGCTATATAACGGAGGTGTAAATGGGCAGTCATTCAAGTTCCCACTTCTACTTGACCTTTGACGAACGTCAATGAGATCATAGTCCTTTTAATAATATATATATGTATGTATATTTTTTTCTGTGCTTTGGTTTCTTTCTTTATTATGATTTTTTGCACCAATATTAAAGAAACGACTTTGGGGAATTTATTTGTAGCAAAAATTTTAAAAACAGTAATTTTGTTTACTAGTCGGGCTATATTTTTTTCATAGGGATATATGTACATTGGATCCTTGGCTAAAAGCTTCTGTGGTAAAACTAACCCTTCTTTGCTATATAAACTCAAAGAGTAAGCTCCTTCAATAGGGATTTCCAGCAGAAATGATCAATGTCTGGCTATGAAGAGAATTTATGCTCAAATAACTAAAAATCGATAGGTCTGAACTTTAATTAGATAAGAATTACGTAACTATCTGAGATTTGCCTTTAAAAAGGGGTGCTTTAAAAAAAAATAACAATATTCTGATCCGATTCGGCTGGCAGCCACGACATTGAAATCAGAATTTTGTTAAAAATTTTGATTCCTGAAATATAATAATTTATTTTCGATATCCACCTACTTAGCTCGCTATAAACACAAATTTTTCAAACCAGTCGCAGAAGAAAGTATTAAAAATGAATTACTGAAACTGAAATCGAAAAACGATGATAAAGTTACAGATTCCCCAAATTCTGAAAGAGCCAAAGGAGTGAGAATGAAGAATACTTTTTAAAAAGTTTCAGAATAACCTGACACATCTGGTTTGGCTTGTAAGCGCTATTTAAACAACGATCTCGCCATTATGATAGATTCCAATTATTTCATAAAAATACTTGGCATCCGCATGCCGGATGTTAGCTGTTAGATATTCCCATCCGCTTTCGCATCCGCGGATGTCTAAAATTCCACATTCGCAACATCCCTAATATGAACATACATGTGTACGTATGTACATCTCGTTAAACGTGCAAAGAGCCTTGCCTCGTAGATAGAGTTCTGTGATTGAAGGGAAACCGTTGCATGTACAAATCGTATGCAAGTATATATGTATGCATGAATCAGGGATGAAAAAGTAGGTACAATCGTATCTTTTCCCGGCGTCAATTTCTTCATTTTAGGTATGTATGTTCATATTTACAATTACCTTTTAATCAGATGCAGTTTTAGTTCTTGCCTTTTACTAATTTAATTAATTGAAGGAACTGGAAGAGCGGTTGCCTGTTGGCTATCTGATGAGCCATAATCATCTATGCTCTCACATGTACCGGATTGGTATTTCCACAGAGACGGATTGTCGCCTTTGTACTGAACACATTATGTGTGATTGTCCGGCTTTGGCCAGACTAAGACTGCAATGCTTCAAATCGATGCCCTTAAGGTTAGTAATTCGTCAACCAATAAACTTTTAACATTTATAAGGCAAGCTCTTAAAATTTTGGTCCGTCAGGGTTAGGAACCATCACAGTTATACAAAAGATCTTCTAGGTCGCGGTGTCCCTTTTCGTTACACCCAACACATTTACATTACAATGAGAAGAGCTTCTACTGGACTTAATGGGTTTTATAACTAAGCGGCATATTTTTACTCTTTCATACAAAAATTAATAAAAAACTGTATTTAAACTTTTTAAATAAAACCCTTGGACGTGAAGGGTTAAAATAATATTTTCTTTGCAAAAATTTTCGAAAATCATATTGCAATCAAGAAAACCAATGTTTTTTAATCATCTATTTGTTTAGCCAGTTAGTTTTGGTCAGAAAAACAGGCATTTGGACCATAGAGGATTGTAAGGAATTCGATTCAAACTGAACATTTCAAAACCCACTTACAAGTACTAGCGCTGTATGAGTGTGTGGAGGGTGCTTGATATTATTTTTTAGCTTTCAGAAATTCCATGGTTCGAAAACCGTCAGATGGTAAATGTTAAAATGATAAGAAAATTTAGTTTTGTATTTCCGTGCTATGAAAAAGCATCTATGAAGTGCAGAACGAAAGCGTATTCAAACAAAAAATCACCAAACAAAAGACTGTTTAAGGTAAAGAAAAGTTCGCTTGGAGCTAAATCATATTTTTTTTCTCAGTGTATTTATTATATTCGCCCATACCAGGCTTTGATAGTTCTTGAATTAAATGATTTAAAGGACTAGTTCATCTCAATGTGTAAGAATTATTATTCTGTATATTCTGTAGTATATGTTGTTGTATTGTGTATTTTATTGTTGTAAATTGAATAAAAAATATAACCCCCTAGCCAGATAACCAAGAAAGTGTGAACAACCCAACTGAAAATATGTCGAGATATGGCGTTTTCGAACTGGAGCGCCGAGATAGATCGATCTTCCACTTAGGTGTCGATATGTAAATTTATTCGTCAATGGAACCAAATAAACTTAAGAACTAGTTCACTAAGGTGAACGAACTAGAACTGAACGGTTCACTCAAAAGCACTAAAGTGTCAACTCTGGCGCATACAGTACTGACTCCATTAATTCCTTAGAATTTCTGTGACTGAAAGGGTAGCTGTTTTACCCATATTCGCTTTGAGATATCTGGAATTATATATCTTTTAATTACGACAATTTCTCTTACCGCGAACAAACATTAGACTTGTTGGCACCTATTCAAGGGGAGAGGAGAAATTAACAATTTTCTCGTATTGTTGTACAAAAGGCCGAACAAAAAGTAAACTATGCAAGGTGTGTTTTTTTTTGTCTTCTCCTCAAATTTTCTTTAAAATTGATCAGTCTTCAAAAAGATATTTCGATTCTTACAAGTGAAGATATCAGCTCAGTTCCTACACTACAAATGAATGATACAAGTTTTTTTAGGTACACTCTGGCCATTTAGGTACATTTAGTTTATGATATTAGGTACGATGTGAAATTCCCATTTTTCATCACTGTTGTGTATAAACATGTGAGACTAGGTTAGGTCACATGATAGTACCTACTGGTGACACTATTCTTGAGATAACAGCAGGCAATAACGTTTAGGGCAAGAGCAATAAAAAGAACAATAGCAAGCGATTTATGTATTGAAAATTGTAACGTTCAATAAATTGGCGCGCTTTGTAGCAGAATTATGGCAAACTACATACTTACTTACATACGTACATACCTGTTATTGGCATTCTTGCTAAGGGATATACCTGTATGCATTGGATGCGAGCGTGCTTTTTTTAAGAATCCTCATTTTCGTTGTTGGCATTTTTAGAATCCCTTAATAACTGCTCGCATTTTATAGGACAGAATATTCACTTTTCCATATTAGGTACTAATAGAATTCTCTGTAGTTAGGCACATACTGGTGTAGGTTTTGGAAACGATGCAAGAGCAGTTAATAAGGCTGAGAAATCGTATCTAAAATAATCATAATGTACACAAGGTAAGACATTTTTATTCGTTATGAATACGGATGCCAGACGTACTGATTTTATCAATACAGTACTGATTTTTCAACTCTCGTACTGATTTTATTTATTTCTTCAATCAGTTCGGTAATTTTTCCAATGTATTTTGTTTGTGTAAAATAATATTACAATAATATTAGGATTTTTTAAGGTTTTTACATAATTTTGGAACTGCCTTAAACTGTATTGTGAAAAGTAAGAAAAGAAAACATAATTTAATTATAGTTGACATATTTCAGACAATTATTTTAAAATTGTCAATATTAATTAAAATTTTTTCATATGCGCAAGAAATTAGTGCTACCACAAGTAATTTTTAAGCAAAAAACAAAACCGACTTCAATTCTCATATAATAATTTAAGATTATCGATAATTTCTTCATGATAAAATGATCGGATTTAAACCAAATTAGTATGGACACCTGTGAGGTAACACCTTTTCTTAAAAAAAAAAAAAATATAGAAATGGGTTAACGTGGTCCGAAGTTATGCGGTAACATACATCAAAAATATTCCGACGAATTGATAACCTTCTCATTTTGTGAAGTCGGTTAAAAAGAACAATGGTTTTAGGGGCATAAGACCGAGTCCTCACGTACCAGTTGCGATAATATTAAGGAGTATAATTTTTTAAAAAGAGGGCTGACGTTTTTACGTCGAGTGTTGTTAGTTATCTCGAAAATATATTTCGGTTTAATATCAATAAACTTGAATAATTGAATGGCTTGTGCCTACAACTTACAATTCATTTTCCTCAATTTACTGACATTGTAAAATAGTTTTGCATACAGGACACCAGGATATCTTAAATACTCTTTTTTTTAGCGAATTCTAAGCCTTTCAAAGTTTTTGCGCAGTTGCAAAAATATATATTTTGCCACGAATGAATGAAGTCCTTAAATAGTGGTACATACGTTTTCACAGTTTGAAAAGATACGCCATTTGTTTTTCGGTACCACACTCGAACGAAGCAACTGATAGGATTTTAAGTATAAAGTTTGCTTTCTGGCGCAAAGAGACTTCTAATTAAAATTGTTGAAAGTGAACTCCAAATTAAAATTAATTTTAAAATGAAATATAAATAATTCTTTCACTCTTTAAACACTGAAATTAAAGTGATCTCATTACAACAAGTACATTTTGAGCAAATAAGTAATTTTTAATCAAAAAACAAAACCGACTTAAATGCATATACAAATTTAAAGCGTACCATTAAGTTCTGCATGATCACATGGGACCACCATAGAGGTACCCCTTTTCCGATGACAAAAGAATTATCGAAATCGGTTAACGCGATCCAAAGTTATGCGGTAACATACATAAAAGAATATTCCGACGAATTGATAACCTACTCCCTTTTTTGAAGTCGCTTGAAAATATCATAAATATGTATCAAATAATTTATTGGCGCTTGTGTACAATTATATTAGAACGATATTTTGCGCTAACCACATGTTAATATGTGTTAAAATGAATAAAATTTTTATTTTTATGAACTACATTTTCTTTATACATGTATGAAGTTATATAAGATATTGTTAAAAAACAGGTACTCTCTCTTTTTAAAGTATTACTTACATTCTTTATTTTGCTTTGAATAAAAGTGTACTGAAAAGTACTGTATTTTTAGTTGAAAAAGCCAAATGGACTGATTTCGCGAACAAATTTGGCAACCCTTGTTATGAATTGGTTTTAGAAGTTCAAAATAAAGTGCGCCTTCAGCATTTAATACTTATCGCTTCCAGGAATCGGGTATTACTCATATGGGTACCGGGACACAGCGCTGTCATAGGCAATAAAGTGACAGATATTCTCGCCAGAAATGGGGCTGCACAGGGATTCATAGGTCCAGGACCCTTTTTGGTCTGCCATGGAGCTCGGTTAAGCGGAACTTCTATATCTGGATGAAGACCGAAGCGCAATATTATTGAACAAATACGGAAGGTAATAGACAGGCTAAGGTTAAAAACATAGTGGGGCGGCAAACAAAGAGCATCGAGCAAAGCGTCGATTTCTAACGAATTGATACAGGTGTTCTTTCTGGCAACTTCAGGGTAATGAAACACATTAGACTGCATCACTCCCCATAAAAAAAAAAAATCGGTACTGTGTTTCCATTATAATTATAAAATATTTCGGAAAAATATTAAGATTTACGTGAACTGGACCGATTTGAAAATACCTCCATCTTAAAGATTTTTTTTTAAATTGCATAAAAATATTTTTACAAAATTTTTTAAAATTTTGAATGGAATCGTAATAATCAGATTTTTGCTGCTGTTTTTTATATATTTTTTAAAGATTTGTATAACAAAAACTTGAATAACTGAACCTAAACTCTTCCGATTTAGACT
>NW_016157478.1:0-423 GCF_001687245.7 Rhagoletis zephyria
TTTCAAAACCAGAAACACCGTTGGAAAGTAATTTTCTGTAGATGAGGAGTTTTTATGGTGTCACAATTGGTTGCAAATTACGGCCAAAACCGTCGTTTAAACATTTTCGAATTGTGTATAGATGTTGCTGCAACATGTTTAATTTGACATGTTTCGCCTGTTGTTTCACTACACATTTGAAGTTGAGCTTTGAAATAAATAAATATGATTAATAAGAAATAAATGATAACGATCAAGTAAAAAAAAATAAGCCAGAAGTGAAGATAAAGACGAAAATGGAGACAATGACAGAATTAAGAATTAAGAATTAGGGTAATTGAAAGGGTAAGAACATTTCTTGAATTTATGAAGTGAAACTTCTTTAGCGGCAGTTGGTTGGTTGGGAGTAAATTGTCAAATTCAAGGGGAATAATGCACATGGAA
>NW_016157478.1:603-894 GCF_001687245.7 Rhagoletis zephyria
ATCGATACAATAATGGATATTGTTATCGGTATAATAATCGATCAAATAATTGATTTTGTTATCGATTTAGTCATTTATATTGTTAACGATATGTACAATAATCGATACTTATGATTGTTATATTTATCGCTGAATTAATCGATTTTACAATCGTTGTATTTTTGTATGTGTATGGATATTGTTATCGGTATTTTTACCAACACAGTTATCTACAGGGTTATCGATACACTAATCGGAACATGGAATGTGATCACATTACATGACATCACATCACATTTTATCACATGATAT
>NW_016157478.1:10076-11484 GCF_001687245.7 Rhagoletis zephyria
CTATCACATCATGTAAAATCACGTCACATCTTATCACGTCATCGCACCTCATCTCATCTACGTGAATAGAAAAAGAAAAGGATATAAGCAAAGATGTGAAAGATAAAAACAAAGATGAATGCTAAGGTAAAGTTACCGATTTCAAAACCGGAAACACCGTTGGAAAGTAATTTTCTGTAGATGAGGAGAGTTTTTGTAGTTTCGAAATTGGTTGAAAATCGTCGTTTAAAAATTTACATATTTGTTAATGGTTGTTTTTGCAACCTGTTCAATTCAAGCGTTTCGCATTTTGTTTTACTTCGTATTTGAAATTAAACTTTGAATTAAAGATAGATATGAAGATGAAGAAACAAGTGATAACGATGAAGACAAAAAAAGGCAAAAGTGAAGATAAAGGCGAAAATTGAGATAAAGGCGAAAATGGAGACAATGAGAAATACATAAGAATTAGGTTAACTGAGCTGAAATTTTCCGATAGGAATCGAAATAAAATCAGCCATAAAGGTTACTGAAATTTATCGAATCATCGAAGTTTATAATTATCGAAATTTATCTATGCTTATTAAGTTATCGCAACGTATCGAATTAAGGCCTGCTCAAACAGGCGCGGTGCGGTACAGTGCGGTATAATCTCGTACGATATGCGGTATCAAATACCATGGCGGTATATGGGAACACTCAAACAGACGGTGCGGTACAGTGCGGTATAATCTCGTACGATATGCGGTATCAAATACCATGGCGGTATATGGGAACACTCAAACAGACGCGGTATTGGAAGTGCGGTACACCGCAGTACAGAACTCTACCGCAGCATGCAGCGTTCACCGCGCGGTATAAGAAGATATATCGTAAGCAGAGTTGCAATTTAGAGCTAGAGTTCTACCACAAATTTTATCTACAAAAGTGCTATAGATTATAAATTCTACCTTTTTCATGATAAAAAACGTGATTTTAAAAGTGCTCGTAATACATACGTGATATTCTTTGGTTTTGTTTCTCACAAAGTAAATAAAATAAAGTTGAACTTTTTCGTTTGTTTGAAAAATGTTTTTCAAATCTGGCAATGTTGCTCAGAAATATGAACGGTAAATTTACTGGAATTTAAAATTCTTTCGCAAAACGTACATAATGGAGCGCAAATATGGAAATATTTATAAAATCTTTCTTCGTGGTTACGCAGTTGGGGCATCAGGCTGGAAAATTCACCACCTTCTTTTCTTCTCAAATTTATTTCGTGAACCCATCTTCTTTTTCTTAAACATATACATAAATTAAGAACTTTGCAGGATAAAACAAAGATGTAGGCATATTCATACCTTTTGTTTTCTTCATCGAGAAGTGCTGCTAATAGCAATAATTCGTCCTCAGAGCTTTAGCTGTCCATCGCGAAAATCAGATTTATAAT
>NW_016157478.1:13841-73606 GCF_001687245.7 Rhagoletis zephyria
ATATTATGTCATATCATGTGATGCCACGTCATGTAATGCCATGTCATGTCATACGATGTCATATCATGTGATGTCAAGTCAGGTGATGTCATGCCATATAATGTGATGTCATATCATATAATGTCATGTCACGTGACAAATTTAAGTTTAAGTACCAAAAGTAGGATCAAAAGAACAACTAAACAAACCAAAATAGACAAGAAAAATTTTCTTTGAAAAAAAAAATTAAAGTAAATACACATATGGAATAAGTCATACTAGAATGAAATGAAATATGTTGTAAGGAAACGAGCTTAAGAGAGTAGGCGAGACTACCCATACAGGTCGTACGGAATTTTTATATATAGAATCGTCAAATTAACTAAAGTTAAACAAAATAAACTACTATAGATTAAAATTTAAATAACCTAAATATTAACTAAAATAAAAAAACTAAATAATAAGAAAATAAAACGAAAGATATACGAATAAAATGAACCTAATAAATAAACTAAAATAAATTACAATTCAATCTAAATTCGAATAAAATAATTTTAAATAAATTATAAAATATCAGATAAAAAAAATGTTGGCCACTTATAAAAGAACTTAATACAAATAACAATATATATAACCGATAATACTAATAATAACAATAAACCTAAAAGAAAAGAATGAAATAGAAGATTAAGAGAAAACGAAAAAACCCTAAAACAGATTAAACCAGTACTTATAGAAATGAATATGTATAGGAGAGTTAGAAATTGAAGCTTTACTAAGCCTACGTAGATTACTCACCGGCTAATGGCTATTTCCTTTTCTACTGAATTACTTGCCTGCTAGTAGCATAATTTAAATACTTACATACCTTACTTTAAATATACCTGCCAGACTTACTCTAACTACACTTTACTTTACTTACTTTTCACTTACCTGATATAAGCGCCTGACGTACCTACTGGACATACTTACCTGATATACCCCTATACCTCAACTTAGCCTGAATTAAAATTAGCTTGTTTTTTTCTAAAGTATACTTACCTGACTGACTTACCTTAACTATACCGGTTGAATACTTATCTTTGACTTTACCCTAGATACTTACCTTACGAAGACACTTTCCACTTGAAGTACTTATCTGCCGAAATTCAACAGTTTTTCTAGTTTTAGAAGCCTTGGAGAGGATTTCTAACTTAACACGCAGCAAAACTTATACGGTACAAATTAACTAACCGGAAAATCTTCTGCTAAAACGTAACTAATTTTTTTTTTTATCTGAGAAGGTCTTTGGAGGACTTCGGCAGGACTTGGAATTGACGTGATACATTCAAGTTTATCGATAAATTTCGATGATTTAATACATATCGATAGTTCGATGAATTTCAAGAACACTAAAATTCGATAACTCAACAAAATTCGTTAACTCGACCAATTTCGATAACTGTGAAATTCGATGGCTCGATAAATTTCGATAACTCAAAAATGTAAAAACTTTGGATACTCGTAAGACGATTAAATGCCATAAGCAGTGATAAATCGATAAGCTTATATAACCTTGAAATTTCGATAAATCGATATATTTTGGAAATTCCATAAACTTCGCTTCGTTGAACCAACCAATTTCAGTAGATCAATAATTATCGATAACTCTGTAAGTTGAAAGAACTCCATGCATTACGACACCTCGATATATTTCGTTAAGTCTATAAATAATGATAATTCAATAAATATCGATAACTTGATACATTTCTTTAACTTGACAAATTTCGTTAATCCCACACGTTTTTTTAGCTCGATAACTATCCGCAAATTTGGACAACTAAGTTTCTGTGTCTATAAATTTCGACAACTCAGTAAACATTTGGGGTGTTCACAGTTCGTTCCAAATAGTGTCTGAAAATGTAGAGGTCTACATTTTAAGACGTTTTCTAACCGTAAAATCTGTGGTGTTGTTGTTTCCCATACAAAATTGGAAAACGACGCCGTCTACATTTTGTCACACTCAAAGGTATGTTTTTTACGCGTCTACATTTTGCAACCTCGCAGCAGGGTTGCATTATGGCAATACTAATCACATATTTTTTATTTATTGGGCACGTTTTTTGTATTTGCATTTAATTTGAGCGCAATTTCTGATGAAAAGAAACAAATCAAGGAAAAGAAATAACAAATATTAGGAATTGGTAATTAAGTTAAATAATTACAATTTTTCAGAAACAAAATCGAAAGGCGATATATAAAAAATACACGCAAAGACGAAATGTCTGGCAACACCAGCAAAGTTTTGAGACGATTTTGCGACGACTGCTAGCAAGGAGTGCTCACAGTTTGATGCTAAAGATGTCTCAAAATGTAGACGTCTACATTTTCAGACACAATTTGGAACGAACTGTGAACACCCCAATTGATCAGTTTGAATAAAGGCCTACTCAAACAGGCGCGGTGCGGTACAGCGCGGTATAATCCCGTACGATACGCGGTAACGATATACGCAAAGGCACTCAAACAGGCGCGGTGCGGTATAGTGCGGTATAGCAAGAAACATTGTTGCCATGTGACGAGCTCAAATTAACGGCACTCTACGCATTCCTCCTTCTAAATTTATACATATAATTAGGGTGCTCACAGTTCTATATTATCTACTGTGTTAATTTTGCCACCTGGTAACTTTAAAACATTTTACCATGTGGTAACTTTGTTTGTTGTTGGTTCCCATACTAATTTGAGATAACACTTTTGGGTAAAATTACTCGACTTTGTCTCATGTTTATGGTTTGTGTTAAACTGGCATCTATCGCTGCTTGTAAATACATACATGAAATTCGCTTTGGGCGCAGCGCTGCTTGTACATAAGTTTCGCTTTGCGCCTGCCTAAAGCTGGCAAAGGTTCTTTTTTTTTGCGCTGTGCTAGCTGAGTATAAAAAAGAGAAGAGAGAATAGAGGGAAATATGTATGTGGTTTGTTGATGCTCTCTAAACACAAACGCGTGAAAGGCAAACGGTCTAGCAATGCGTGGTATTGTTGATCAACTTAATACTTTATTTAAACGTAAGGGTTGCTCACAGTTCGAGTGTGTTATCTTGTTAAAGTTACCACCTTTTAACTTTAGAAGTAAACTGTGAATACCCTAATGGACAGAAACGCTCCTGCTCTGAAAATATTCAACGCGGGCCGCGATGCTGGTAACAGAGGAAGAGGAAGGCCTCCTCTGCGTTGGAAAGACCAGGTGGAGAAGGACTTGGCTTCACTTGGCATTTTCAATTGGCGTCAGTTAGCACAGAAGAGAAATGACTGGCGTGCTGTTTTGGACTCGGCCAAAATCGCTTAGGCGGTTACAGCGCCAAATAAGAAGAAGAAGAAGAAGAAGATATATAAAAATTCCGTACGACCTGTATGGGTAGTCTCGCCTACTCTCTTAAGCTCGTTTCCTTACATCATATTTCATTTCATTCTAGTATGACTTATTCCATATGTGTATTTACTTTAAATTTTTTTTTTCAAAGAAAATTTTTCTTGTCTATTTTGGTTTGTTTAGTTGTTCTTTTGATCCTACTTTTGGTACTTAAACTTAAATTTTTAATTTGTAACCACAAATAGTTACCCAACAAGCATTTCTGTGTTTTTTTTCCGTTTGCAACTGAGTTTTTGTTTATTACTCACTTAACACAAAAATGGTTTCTTTTAATATTTGTTAATTATTTTGCTTGTTGGATTACTATATTTGTATATGTGGTCGTTCATATGTTTCTTATTATCTGTTAAACTCCCTTTTCTCTCTTTTTTATTCTTGTTTCTTTTCTTGCCTTTTACACTGATTACTTGTTTCTATTCTAAATTGTTTTAGCCGTTTGATTTCCTTACATAATTTCAGGACTCACCCACCGCTACAGTAGACCTTGGTAGGGGCACTGCTGTTGTTGCGCGCTTTTGTTGTCGGTGTTACGCGCTGATGTTGTTGGAGGTTGCTGCTGATGCAACTTCTATGCGGGTATTGCCGCTATAGTCCGGTTGTTGTGATGCCGCTTTGGAGCGGTGTTGCTGGTGCGTGGATGTTGCAGCTGCTGTTGTGCAGTCGGCGTTGCTCGCTATTGCGCGGTTGTTCCTGGCATGGCAACTGTAGGTGTGCTGCTGTTTTTGGTGCGCTTCTTGTGCAACACCCGTGTTGCGCGTGATCGCGCGGTGTTGCGCGCTATTGCGCGTTCGATGGATATGGGCTGCTGCGGTGCACTTCTAGTGCCGCAACCGTGTTGCGCGTGATCGCGCGGTGTTGCGCGCTATGCGCGTTCGATGGACGTGGGCTGCTGCGGTGCACTTCTAGTGCGACACCCGTGTTGCGCGTGATCGCGCGGTGTTGCGCGCTGCTGTGGAACTTCCGCCTCTTTGCTTTGGGTACTGCAGCCCGTTGCAGCTACACTGTCGTTTCAGCTGCTATCTGTATGGGGTTAATGTTACATATTTAATTAGCAAAAATACAAGGTATGACATTAAGGGCCAGTTTTTCAGTGCACGCCGTGGTTTAGCCCGATCTGACTGGTTTAACTAAGATCAGCCAATCAAATGTCAACCAGCTGTATAATTTAACTCAGTTTACTTAATCTAAATTTAAACCGGCACTGAAAACCTGGCTCTAAATAATATAATATAACGTATAGCGATTAAAAACTTACCTTCCGTTGTTTCATATGATGATTTACAACGCCGACAATTGAAAGCTCACGTAGCACGTGTAGGGTTTCTCCCGGTGTGGGGACTCCAATTGCTTCCAGTACGCTTAGCGAAGAAATTTCTCTTCAAATGGGTTACGCTCGATAGGTCGCTCTCCGGTATGCGGTGTGAGTATGGAGCAAGTATGGATGTATATTCCCTTGCGTATAACTATAAACACAATTGGTTTTCGTTGCTGGCTTTTAGTCTCGGGTTCCTTTGCCACATGTATACCCAAATGCTGGCGAAGTAGTACACGAGAATTGCCCCAGCGAAAGAAGACTTATCGTACACTTTACACTTCACAGTATCGGTGTCATTGCCGAGCAAGAGGAATATACCTTAATGCCTTTAA
The DNA here is from genome assembly GCF_001687245.7 of Rhagoletis zephyria. Classification (NCBI taxonomy): domain Eukaryota; kingdom Metazoa; phylum Arthropoda; class Insecta; order Diptera; family Tephritidae; genus Rhagoletis; species Rhagoletis zephyria. The sequence continues at coordinate 18,880 of NW_016157478.1, forward strand.
GGTGACATGCCCGAGTAACACACTTTTCACAAATTTTGCCAGCTTTCTATGATGGTATGCTGCTCTTTATCTTATCGTACACTTTACACTTCACAGTATCGGTGTCATTGCCGAGCAAGAGGAATATATCTTAATGCCTTTAAGGTGACATGCCCGAGTAACACACTTTTCACAAATTTTGCCAGCTTTCTATGATAGTATGCTGCTCTTTAGGTACTTTTAGCGATTATGCCCTGCGCAAATCGCAAGTGAAAATCGAGAAGGAGTAGTCACTTAGTTTAGTTTGCGTGTGTGGCATTCATAGCTCAATTGCCATTTGAACAATTATGGCCAATCTGGGAAATTGGTGTTTTAGCTGGAATTATTGCTTATTTTCGCCAGATTTTCGACTTGAAACATCCCTTCACAACTCTATTTAATTTCACTTGACACTAATATTATATTATTTTTTTCCCTATCAAAACGCCACCTTAATCGCACCGACACAAGTTTCAAGTAATTTGACGTATTAATGGCCGATCAAAGCGTTGCCAGCAGGTTTTTATATCCTTGCATTGCGGGAATATTTCATTTGGAAGAATAACGGGCACTGCGTCATTGGGACTAGTTCCGTTACTCTTCCAAATGGCATTTGCCGCAGTGCAAGGAGGAATATAAAAAAAATCCGAGGTTGCCGTGACTCCCTTGTAAGTATTTTTACCGGACTTAACCGCAAAAAAAATCTTTGAAAATTGCTAGTTTACAAATTTGACAGTTTCGTGGTGGGTACGAACGTCAGAATTTTATTTAACTCATGTGCTAGGTAAAATTTGACAGCTTCTAAGTGTAGACAATTTATCATGAGTTTCATTTTTTTCCGAACTGGTTCACTATTCTACTTTTGGTTTCCATGTATTTACTATGGGCGGATGAACAATTTTTCGGGCGAAACTTAGGATAAGGCAGTATATTGTGGGCGGTAGGAAAGAATGAAAATCAAAATGGAATCTGATAAAACATAAATAAATAAAATTTGACAGTTTCGTGGTGGATACGAATGTCAGAATTTTATTTAACTCATGTGCTAGGTAAAATTTGACAGCTTCTAAGGGCCGGTTACTCAATGTCTGGTTTACACTAATCTGCGGTTAAACATCGTTATCGACGTCTTCGACTTCATGCATACAACAGGGAGTCGATAACTATGTTTAACCGGAAATTAGTGTTAACCAGACATTGAGTAACCGGCCCTAAGTGTAATCAGCCTTATCATGAGTTTAATTTTTTTCCGAACTGGTTCACTTTTCTACTTTTGGTTTCCATGTATTTACTATGGGCGGATGAACATTTTTCGGGAGAAACTTAGGATAAGGCAGTATATTGTGGGCGGTAGTAAAGAATAAAAGTCAAAATGGAATCTGATAAAACAAAAGAACGTACGTTACTTGCAAGTTATAAAATAGATGTAAATTTAACAATTTCAGCAACACACAAAATAGAGATACTGTACGAGCGTTTGTGTGGTTTTTCCCTACTGTCAAAATTTTTCTTTGCGGTTGGCACAGCAAAACTCAATTTATTCGTACATCATGCCGAAAAAGTTACTGATTGCGTCAAGATATAAACTCAATCCTGTGAAGACGGGCAGTTACAGACAGCTGTCACAACTATCATCAGCTTCCGTGGGAAAGCGTTTGGTGTTGCCGTACGCTCTAGAAAAATTATTAGATGGTGAAATTTATGGCACGCTACCGGGTGCGCTATACGCCGAAGAATAAAGTATTTATATTTTGTGCGGCGAACAGTAACCCATAACAAACCTGCTTCACTTCACAGCTCGCCACAGAAGCGAACAGGAAAGTGGGTTAACTATCTTCGCAAGGCGTCCGCAAGAGAGTTAGGTGGTAAAATCACAAGAACGTGGGGCACGACTCACCCCTGAGATATAGTCTCAAAAACAAAAAAAGGAGTATTTAGCCGGGCAAGGAATTACAACCCCGTAGTTACGTCTGGTAGCAGTTCGAATTTGCCAGACTCAGTATTGGGAGACTAGTAAGTTTAGTTCTATGATACTGTACCACTGGAGTTAACGCTTGTAATACTGTCCGCATCAGTATTCGCTTGTAATGCTGGGTGGATCAGTGCTGTATAGTCGGCCGCCGGAACAACAAGTCTACTTGTTTGGGATACGCTTTCCAATTGCTCCGCGGAGGCGGCTTCTGTGCTGATGGAACGGAAAGCGATGTTACTGACACGGGTGACTTGCTGGGTTCGCCTCTTTCCTCTCTTCTGTGCGAGCACACTGGAACGATGCTGTTGCGGACGACTGGCACTAAGCACAATGTTCGGGCGCAACAAACGCAGGCTTTGGCCTAATGTGGCGTATAGACCTGCAGCAGTAGGAGTCGGTCGCTACTATTGGCGTGTTTTGTGCCCGTAGTAGAGGCGGGCACCGGCGATATGATCGAGAGAGCGCTCCGCGCGATATAAGGTTCTACACGGACCGGGCAGTAACTTAATCAACACTTCCTTAGCCACTTAAGTGAAACACGAGTAGTTCCGTCTACAATTGTTGTACAGAGGTACTGATTTATTCAAATAAAAAAATTTCAAAGATTTTGGCAATTGCCAGGTTAGCGTAGGTGCGGCGATACAATTATTAACTTCAAAATTCACGAGATTGGCGGTCAGCGTTGTAAAAAAGGTTTTTACGACGACCAAGATGTTCTTCGACCAAATTCAACGAGTATATAAAAGAAAAAATAGGTATATGTCAGCACTACTCGCTACCTTTTCTCGTAGCTTACATTTGCTGACAACGTGCTGACATAGGGTTGCCAACGCGGTGGCGTACAAAATTCAAAAAGTTTTTACATTTTGCTCAAAGTAGCAGTTTTACATCCGTAGACATATATATATATGCATACATATAAACAAATCTAGGCGTATAATCGCCAACAGCAAAAATTTCAAAAATAAAAATACACGCAGTTATGCGGTTGCAGTGCTGCTCTCCTCAACATCGTGGCCGCCCTAGGCGCGGTCAGCGGCTAGAGCCTCTTTCAGTTCATTAAGTGTTCGTATAGCATCCTGGACCAAATGTTCGGTCACCTTTCCTCTATAGGTAGTGGTCTGCAGCCCCTGAGTAGTGTGGCGGACGTTGCGGTGAGGGATGGTGGGCGGCGGGAGCGATTGTCTAGCGGTATGACGAGCGGCTGGGCGTATAGTTCTGTTTGCTGGTTGACGGTGTAGCTTAGATGACCGGGGAGATGGAGACAGCTGGCCAGAGCGATGTGCGTCAGATGATGACCTCTGGCNTGTTCGGTCACCTTTCCTCTATAGGTAGTGGTCTGCAGCCCCTGAGTAGTGTGGCGGACGTTGCGGTGAGGGATGGTGGGCGGCGGGAGCGATTGTCTAGCGGTATGACGAGCGGCTGGGCGTATAGTTCTGTTTGCTGGTTGACGGTGTAGCTTAGATGACCGGGGAGATGGAGACAGCTGGCCAGAGCGATGTGCGTCAGATGATGACCTCTGGCGATGCAGGAGTGAGTGGTGTCATAGGCCGCAAGTTCGGCACCTAGCCGAGGAGGTGCATTCACTGGTGGCGTGTGAAAGCGCCAAACAATTTACACAAAACTTGTGTGTGCGTGCCAGTAGCCACCTCTGCTGCGGCTGCATCCCCCTGAACAGGGGGCATTTACGTAGGGCGTGGTGATGTTTGCATATGCGGCATCGCTGGTAATCTTCTTCTTCCGGCTCAGTCGACTTGTGCGACTCAGTTGCGTCGTTAGTGGCGGCAGCTATCTCCGACCGGAGGAATCGACGTGGTGCCGGCTGAGGTGCTTGATCAATAGCGATCTGAAAATATGGGTTTACGGGGGACTTTAGTGATGCGAATATTAGATTTGATTTATACGAGTGTAGTTTGGTATGTGGCGACCGTACTCTAAGTGGTGCATTATAGCGGTGGGGGAGCGGTCTGAGCGGGAAGAGGGATTTAAGTGGTAGCAAGAAGGTAGGCCAGTATTATTTTGATGGTTGTTCGGGGTCTGTGAGCGATGGGAGATTTGCCTCAGTGGGAAGGAAGCATAGCTTCACAAGGGGTCGTGTGAGAATACCGGTCTGAGTGCGAACGTCCACGACGCGTATGTGCCCATCCGGCCTGGGATACTCTTTTTCTATGCGTCCTAGACGCCACTCCGTGGGTGGAAGGGTGTCGTCGTTTATGAGAACGCACTCGCCGACCTTGGGGTCTATTTGCGGATTTTTCCATTTGTATCTTTTTTGGAGGTCTTTCAGATAGTGTTCTTTCCAAAGTCTGCTGAAATGATGATGTAGAATGTTTACCTTTTCCCACCGATTGGTCAAAGACAGGTCTTCATGATTCACCTCAGGGATGGCCAGAAGAGGAGCACCTCTGAGGAAATGGCCGGGTGTGAGAGCGGTGAAATCGGAACGGTCTTGCGATAGTGGCGAAATAGGTCGGGAATTTAATACTGCTTCTATTCTTACCAAGAGGGTGGTGAGTTCCTCAAAGGTGAATTTGTGAGTTCCGCCAACCCTTTTGAAGTGCAGTTTAAAACTTTTTGACGTCAGATTCCCACAAACCACCCATGTGGGGAGCACCGGGAGGGAATGAATTTCCAATTGATGCCTTGAGGTGAGTACTTGTTAATGACTTCTTGGGACACTTCAGTGATAAATGCGGTGAACTCCTTTTCGGTGGCTCTCTTGGAACCTATGAAGGTTTTGCCGTTATCACTCATCATTTTTGCGGGGTATCCACGACGACCAACGAAGCGAGCAAAGGCTGCGAGAAACGCATTGGTTGTGAGGTCTGAGCACAGCTCAAGGTGAACAGCTTTTGTAGAGAAGCACACAAAAACGGCCACGTAGCCCTTTACTAAGATGTGGGATCTTACCAAAGAGGCCTTTATTTGAAAAGGCCCCGCAACATCAACACCGGTGGTGGTAAAAGGCGGAGCATAGGTGCATCGTTCCGGAGGCAAGGCTGCATGATTTGCGAGCGGTTTTGCTGCTTATGGAGAGTCCAGATTTTGCATTGATATATACATTTTTTGATGAGGGGTTTCAGCCGTGGGATGTAGAATTCCTGCCTAATACATTGCTGCATGAGACGCGTTTCTGCGTGAAGCAGTAGTTAGTGCAGAAATCGCACGTAAAGAACTGCGAATCGGGATTTTTCTGGGATTATGACGGGATGTCGCTCATTATAGCTCAAAGTGGAGTGAGCTAAGCGACCATTGATTCTGAGCAAGTCATTTTTGTCCAAAAATGGGTTGAGGGTACGCAAGGAGCTTCGTTTGTCAATGATCATGGAATTTAGTAATCGTCCCTTTTCGCTAGGGAAGTAGCGAGATTGCGTTAAGGCTATAAGACGGTTTTTTGTATTGCGGAGGTCTTCGTGGATTAACGAACTGGGATTAGTGGGCATGTTATGCCTGGCTCGATCTTTTAATAGGTTTATAAACCTGAAAACATACGCCATGACTTTAAGAGCGCGGGAAAACGACGAGAATCGGTCTAGGGCGTCGATATCTTCTGCGGCGGCGTGGAACGTTTCGACCTTGCGCACTTCTGGTGGCATGACTTCTCAGCGTGAAGATTTCGGCCATGCCTCGGGGGATTTGTTAGCCAAGTCGGACCGTTCCACCCTAGGGAGGAAGCTGCCAAGTCTAGCGGTTTACACCCTCTGGTGCCCATATCCGCGGGATTCTCCTTGCTACATACGTGTCACCATGTAGCATTTCCGACTAGATAGATTATTTGTGCGGTGCGGTTGGCTACGAAGGTCTTCCAGGCATGAGGCGGCTTTTCGAGCCATGCCAGAACAATTTCGGAGTCCGACCAGAGGTTGAGCTTATTTGGTGAGAGATTAAGGTGAGATTGGACGACTGCTACAAGTTTTGCTAAAAGCAGAGCTCCACTCAGTTCGAGCCGTGGTAAACTTGTTGTCTTGAGAGGTGCCACCTTTCTTTTGGCTACTAGAAGGTGAGAGGAGACACGAGTATCGTGTATGGTGCGGACATAAATAGTGGCGCAATAAGCCTTTTCCGAGGCGTCGCAGAAGCCATGCAGTTCTGACTATTGATCTGGCATAAAATCTACCCAGCGAGGTATTTGAATAGTGGAGATTGTCTGTAGATTGTTGGCAAATTGGTTCCATTTGATAAGACGGAGGGGTTTTACCTGCTCATCCCAATCAGTCCCATCAAGCAAAAGCTCTTGTAGAAGAATTTTTGCCTGAATCATTACCGGCGTAAGCCATCCTGCCGGGTCAAAAAGTTTGCTGACCGAGGAGAGAATTTGGCGCTTCGTACTTGCGGATGAGGCCGGGATCGAATCAATCGTATAAGAGAACGTATCAGTGAGAACGTTCCATTGAATTCCTAAAGTTTTCGCGGCACTTGCTTTCTTAAACTGGGGGAAATTTGTATCAAGCAAGTCCTCTTTATTTATACTTCTGAGGATTTCAGGATGGTCAGTGGTAATTTTCTTCAAAGGGAAGCCTGCCGAGTTAAGAGCTTGGATGACTTGGGCGAGAGACTCGGTAGCTGCGGGTAGGTCATGGCTGCCCGAAAGAATGTCGTCTACGTATGTATCGTTGTTCAGTATGGGCACGGCCATGGGGAATGTAGTTTCTATGTCTTGGGAGAGCTGGTGAAGGGTGCGTATGGCGAGATAGGGCGCTCAGTTGACACCAAATGTGACCGTTTTCAACTTATAGTCCCGAATGGGGTTATTTGGGGTAGAACGAAATAGTATTCTCTGAAAATCTTGGTCGTCATCGTGCAGCATTATTTGTCGATACATTTTTTCGACATCCCCATTGAATACAAATTTAATGGTCCTCCATTTTAGAATGAGAAGCATCAAATCAGGCTGGAGAGTTGGTCCGGTATATAAAATGTCATTAAGAGAGTACCCAGAACCAGAAGTCTTTGACGCATTGAAGACAACTCGCACCTTGGTCGTTCGTTTCTCGGATTTAACCACCGCGTGGTGAGGGAGGTAGAACGACCGGTAATTGCCTTCTGTGGACTTTTCATAAGAATCAGTTTCTTCCATATGTTTGAGTGTTACGTATTCCTCCAAGACGTTTCATACAGAGTTTTAAGGTCACCTTTTTTGAGAAGACTTCTCTCCATGCTGAGAAATTGTTGTAGAGCTGAGGAACGAGAATGGCCTAGGGCGATTTCAGTGGGGAAACTCGGCTTGAATGGGAGGCGTACTATATAGCGACCATCGACTGTGCGCGTGGTTGTGGCTTTATATAACTTTTCACACATTTCATCCTCGGGGGTAGTGAATATGAGGTTCCGAACTTCCTCTATTTCGCAGAACCTTCATAGTTGGGAGTTGAGATGTTCGTTTGAGGTCTCCTCTACTTGAGTCGAGAATGATTCTATTTGATGGGGAATTTTACCACTCAGAATCCAGCCAAATATTGTATTTTGGGCTAACAGATTTTCAGATAGTTTTTCTATGCCTTCGAGCATAATCTGCGGGATGAGATCGCTACCAATTACTAGGTCTATCTGATTTGGGGAGTGACAGTTTGGGTCTGCTAGCGTTAAGTGGGACCATTTATTTCTTTGCTGATAACTTAACTGGAACCTAGGGAGAATTTGCGTTAACTGGGGCAAAACGATTGCTTGGGCACTTATTTTTGTCGTCAAATCAGCAGATACTAGGACTAAAGAGCACAGTTTGTTAGAGGTCTGGATTACTCTTCCTCCGATGCCTGATATTTCAAAGCTTGAGCTTTGACATGGTAGCTCTAGTCTGTTCTGAGCTTTTGTGGAGATGAAACTCCGTTGTGACCCTTGGTCTTTGAGTGCTCTTAGTTTAAAGAGCTCACCTCTTTGTTCCACAGTCACAATTGCAGTAGGGAGGAGTATTTTACTTTCATTCTCCGAATAAAAGACAGTACTCTCGTTCTGTTCGAACTCGAGGGGTCTTCTTCTTGTTCATCATAGTGAGTTTGAAGGTTGCAGTGTGTCGATGATGTCATTGCGACCTGAGATGAGGTTTTTTGAGGTTGCTGTCTTTTGGCGTAGAGTTAGGGGTTTCGTGAAGTTCTGTATTATGTCGTTCATGACGATGGAAACAAGTCTGGGTACTAGCGCAGTCTTTTATTAGATGGGATTGAGAGAAGCAGTTAAAGCACATTTTGTGTTCTCTAATAAATTGTCTGCGCTCCTGAGTTGTCATTTTGCGAAATTTTGGGCAGCCCCACAGCGAATGTCCCGAATGTTTACACATTGGACATTTGTGCATTGTTCGCTGTTCTGTCATGTGAGCTTGGACATGGGATAGAGACCTATTCTGAAGGTTTTGAGGAGTTTTAAATTGAGGTCTGCATTGATATGTAGGGGGTTTGTAATTGTTTGACTGAGGCATGGGTTTTGGTTTGGGAGGTCGCCATTAATCAACCCTCTCCGCAACCTCATAGCGAGTGGTTAAGAACTGGTTCATCTGAGACCAGTTTGGAAGGTCTTTCCTGGAACTGAGAGATTGTTCCCATAAAGACACTGTGTTTTCTAGGAGTTTAGAGGTGACGATGTATATAAGGATCGGATCCCAGCTTTCGGTTGAGACCTCCTGAGTGGCAAGGATTTGGAGGCAATTGTTAACAGAGGATTGTAATCTCTGTATGTCCCCTATTTTCCGTATTGATGGGTTTGAGGTTCATGAGAATGCGGATCTGATTGTCTACGAGAACTCGCTTATTTTCGTACCGAGACTTAAGGGCTTCCCACGCTAAATTAAAACTATCGTCAGTCAGAGGAAATTGCCTTACTATTTCACCGGCTTTGCCTTGGGTTTTGTACCTTAGATGGTACAGTTTTTGACCTTGAGTAAGTTCTGGGTGGTTGATGTAGACCGCCGTGAACATGTCACGGAAAGACGGCCATTGTTCATAACCCCCAGAAAACATCTCGGTATCGCAAGGTGGTATTTTTAGCGTGATTACACTCTCTTTGGGCTGGGGTGCAGTTGAGGGGGTGCGGGAATATTGGCTGGTTTCATAACTTGCAGCTGGTCTGCTATCTGGGCCTTTGTGTCTTCGTATGTTATTAGACATGACCTATACTTGTTATAGGAGGAGGCTCTAAAGTCTTCAGGAAGGTCATGTCATCGGTCTCAATAATTACATCATGGGCATCTTGTACGCGATCCCAAATTTGTCAATGTTTCTATCTTTTATAAGTAGAGCAGACTCAGTATTGGCTTGGATCGGGGTTGCTCTAAACCGAGAGCAGTAGTCCATGAAGTTATCAGTCTCCGCAATAAACTTCACTGTTGGGTTGGGTAGCTTCATTTTTTTTGCGGACTAAACGCGTTGGTCGCTGAGAATTGGTGGAAGAACCTTGCATTTTCTCTTCTTCGCTCATTTTGGGGCTTTTTTTGGTGTTGTCACTTTCGCGTACGTTTAACTTCCACGAATGCTGGAGTTGAAATGGGGACTGCGACTTAAGAAAATTTGAGCCGAAGAAGGAAGAGTTGCGGAAAGATGAACAACTTAGGAGAGATCGAAACTTCGGTATCGTACCAGTAAACTTTGCAACCACCGAGATATTGAATCAATTCATTGAATATTCACTACTTGAAGCCAGAGATTTTACAACAGCATAAGGGAATGTCACCGAGCTTTTATACTGTAAGGCGAATTGAGGTTCAATGAACAGGACTATAAATCGGTTCACTTGTTATTGCAAGAGAATGAAAAAAAGGAAAACGAAAGCAAAAATACTTTGTTCCGAAAGAGATTTGAGGTTAATTAAACTTTAATTATTTTATGTCACACTGAACCAACCTTGTACTACTGTTCAAGCACCTATTGTACATATACACGTATGCACATATGTATGGATGTTTGCTGTACCGCTCACACCGCTTTTATTTTCATATATGTATGTATGTGTGTAAATAATATATCTACATTTATGTACAATTTGGGGTTTCCAATATAAATATGTACGAAAAGAGATGAAATTGATAGCGAATACGAATTTTAACGTAATTTTAAGCTGAAATTATTTCGAGAAATTGAGGTATGTTATTTTAAACAAGTAAACACTATTGATTTGGTTCTTTTTGAGAGACAATTTCGCGAGATGGCCTACTGTATCTATGTAAGAGGTTTACCGTGTGTTATATATTATGTATGTACATAGATACAGTAGATTCAACTTTGGCGGGATGTAACAACTTTTGGCGGGATGTCTAGTTGCGAGACAATATGTGCTTTACTTTTTAATTCGATTTTTAATAAGATGTTACCGTAGGGTTAGTAAGAGAGTTGAGGTTCTCACTTACGGCTTTACTGATTTTTTGTACTTATGGTTGCGATGATCCGCCTGGACTGTTGCGGGCTGGTTTCAAATAGAGGCGACGAAGGACCACTGCTTGGGGTACGCTTTTCCGGCTTCTGTGCTGATGGAACGGAAAGCGATGTTACTGACACGGGTGACTTGCTGGGTTCGCCTGTTGCGACTCAAATCGCCGGTAATCTTTCCTCTCTTCTGTGCGAGCACACTGGAACGATGCTGTTGCGGACGACTGGCACTAAGCACAATGTTCGGGCGCAACAAACGCAGGCTTTGGCCTAATGTGGCGTATAGACCTGCAGCAGTAGGAGTCGGTCGCTACTATTGGCGTGTTTTGTGCCCGTAGTAGAGGCGGGCACCGGCGATATGATCGAGAGAGCGCTCTGCGCGATATAAGGTTCTACACGGACCGGGCAGTAACTTAATCAACACTTCCTTAGCCACTTAAGTGAAACACGAGTAGTTCCGTCTACAATTGTTGTACAGAGGTACTGATTTATTCAAATAAAAAAAGTTCAAAGATTTTGGCAATTGCCAGGTTAGCGTAGGTGCGGCGATACAATTATTAACTTCAAAATTCACGAGATTGGCGGTCAGCGTTGTACAAAAGGTTTTTACGACGACCAAGATGTTCTTCAAGCAAATTCAACGAGTATATAAAAGAAAAATAGGTATATGTCAGCACTACTCGCTACCTTTTCTCGTTGCTTACATTTGTTGACAACGTGCTGACATAGGGTTGCCAACGCGGTGGCGTACAAAATTCAAAAGGTTTTTACATTTTGCTCAAAGTAGCAGTTTTACATCCGTAGAGATATATATATATTCATACATATAATCAAATCTAGGCGTATAATCGCCAACAGCAAAAATTTCAAAAATAAAAATACACGCAGTTATGCGGTTGCAGTGCTGCTCTCCTCAACACTACTGATTTAGTTAATACTGAGTCGGGCTCCTGTAATTCTTGTATTCATAAAACAATGAGTTTAGTGTTTTAAAAGGTTCCATCTGGGGTTTCAGTAAGTCAGGGTAGTTTTCGTAATTCTGGAAGTGAAGAAAAAAATAAAAGTTATACCAGAGTTTGTCTGGCGTATTCGACTCGGAAACTCAATCCCGGCTGCGTAACTAAGTGTGGGTTGAATTAGCGTTCTTTTCGAAATGCTTGAGTCAGAATTATGCCGAGTAAACTCGGGGAAAAAATTCAAGTCCGGTGTTGCGGTGGTTCTCTATTGTTTTAGGCCAGAGAAGCCTACCCCCCAAATTGCCGAACTTAGTCGGTCTTAACACCCTGCCCCCCACTAGTTGAACACGGCTAAGAAGTACACAGGGCAGGCTGTCCTGAAAAGGACACTTGGCCGCGAGTTTATAGCCGTTTCCTATTCATTATGGCTTTGCGGCCCAAGAGTCATTTTCTTAAAGGAAAACTCGTCAAAACTCCGAAATGAATTAGACATTTTGATAAGGAGAACTCGTCGAAACTCCTAAAAGACGATCCTAATGGGAGTGCGGATTGTCAGGCAGTTCACGACTCCCGGTGGCAGCGCGCGTGAACGCCCTATAAATATAAATGCTCCGGGAGGATACTGGGCGGTTGGTCCCCGACCGCCAAAGCGCCCAGTGAAAAGGACAGCAAGAGAAAAAAGATACTCTATTCACATTCGTTGGCTAGAGTTAGCCACCCCCCAATTGCCGAACTTAGTCGGTCTTCACAGTACGACCCCTCCGCTAGTCCATATTCTCTACCAGCAAAGAATGATCGGTAGGGAAGAGTTACAGAAGCAAGTTTCAGCCCTACATGACTTAGCTTCTAGGAAAATCCATGCAAAGTTGGACCCCGGGCAGTCTGCGGGCGGTCAAGGTTTTACCCTATCGCTAAGTTTAATATTGTACAAAACGCGTATATATATAAATTTGAGAAAAACGCATTGGAATCGTGTGAGCATTTGATTGCGAGAGTTCGTCCACGTCAAAACGCGGAAGGGTGTCCGGCACAACATTCAATGTATCTTTCCAATAGAAGCGACCATCTTGCCAGCCTGCCACTCAAGTCTTTTTGTGTCATTAGCCACTTGAGACTTGAATGGTCAGTAATTATTCGAAAAGGTAATCCTTCAATATATGGTCTGAAACGCTTGACACTAACTATTGCGGCGAGGCATTCCAGCCCGGTGACCGTATAATTTCGCTGAGCATTATAAAGCTTCTTCGATACAAAGCTATGGGATGCTCTGCTCCTTCCTCATCGAGCTGGAATAACACGCCTCCTACTCCTATTTTGGATGCATCACATTGGATCACGAATTCTTTACTAAAATCGGGTTGTGCCAAGACAGGCGCTGAACAGAGTGCAACTTTAAGTTTACCTAATGCTTCGACTGCCTCAGGAGTTTGCTTAAATGGACCAGGTGACTTTCGAAGGCAATCTGTCATTGGACCAGCCAAATCTGCAAAGTTGGTAATAAACGACCTGTACCAATTTGCCATTACTATAAACCTGCGAACCTGACGAGGAGATTTTGGAATCGGAAAATCCTTTATTGCATCTATTTTGCCTGGGTCTACTTTCAATCAACCATTCCCTAGCCAATACCCGAAATGCCGAATTTCCATCTGGCAGAACTTGCTCTTCTTCACGTTGATTGTAATTTCCGCTTCCCGTAAGCATTTCGCCACTTCCTTCAGCAATTCCAAATGATCTTCGAAGTTTGAGCTGCACACCATCAGGTCATCCAGGTAGACAAAGACGTTCTCCCGCAATCATGAAGGGATAGCCTTATGCATCAGCCGACTCATTGTTTGTGGTCCGTTGCACAGGCCAAAGGGCATTACTTTAAAGTGGTACAATGGCTTTCCGGGTACCACAAATGCCGTTTTTTCCTTAGACGATTCCGTTAATTTGATTTGGAAGTAAGCATCCTTCAAATCCATACCACTTATAAAGTATGTATCCTTTAACCTGCTCAACAGCCCATTAATATGGGGCACAACGGATACGAGTCCTTCTTGGTGACCGCGTTCACCTTCCTTGAATCTATGCACAGCCTGAATTTGCCTGGTTTCCGGACTAGTACCACTGGAGTACACCACGGTGAATTCGATTCCTCAATCACTACCATCTTGAGTAGCCGTTCAATTTCGCTATAGGCTTCTGCCTGCCTGGGTGGTGAAAGAGGAAAGTGCTCACTTTTAATTGGCACCACATCACCCGTGTCTATATGGTGCGTCACTAAACTTCCAGAAATCAACTCTCAGGTATGCTTCTTGGATTAATGACGGTACAAGATAAAAGCGAATAGTCCTCGTAATATTTTTAAAAGTGACCAGTAAAGATATCGAGCCGAGTATTTTCTACTGATTTCCACCAGCCGTATAAACAAACGCGCGCAAAGAATGATGTTTTAAATTGTTTCTTTTTAGGAAATCTTCGCATCCGTTTCCAAGAATGCAAACGTTTGCTCCGGAATCCAACATACCCACTACGAAACTATCGCATATTTTAATCTTTGCTAGCGGTCTCTCATCTGGTGTTATCAGAATTTTAGTGCTTTGCAAAAGTTTACGCATATTTACTCGGCTAGAATATCTTTTCCTACACTGTAGAATATTTTAGAAACTACAAGTTTTGGTTCTTCTTCGAAAATATCCGCCCTTAACCGTTCATAATCCTGCTCGCTTTGCTCTAAACTAACTGGGAATTGAGTCTGGCATGCGACATCCCTACGTGAAGGCCTAAGAATTCCAACGTGCAGAGGATTGGCTGTAGAAGAAAACATACCTTCGGAATCAGAACTATCGGAACTATCTGGGAAGGTTATGATGATCCGTGGTGAAACCCTCGAGGGACTGGTATTACTCTCCGATCTACTGACATCAACATGCAAATGAACGGTTCTGGCTGGAATTGGCTTACTTTTTGGTTTAATACAGGAGGCTGCTGCTCCTGTACTCCCTGCTTCGGGGGCTAGGGTGCCGAACGAGAATCCCCGATTGCCTTCTCGCTCGGGTTCCGGTTTCCTTGTCTCCGATGATCTCTGGGGCATCTTGGAGTGACCACCCCCTTCTGTCCACACTTGAAGCAGAACACGTTCCGAATAGCTTCCTCGCAATAGATGTACGAGTGTCCCATCTTGTCACAGTGCCAGCACTGTAATCCTGAATAGTCCGGTTTCCTAGTCCTCTGGAAATTTAGCGTTTCCACTTGCGGATCAACTTCTTCATCCATTCCTCCTGTCCATTCATCCGGTGTGATAGCCATTGTTTCGTTGACATGCCGTCCTGAATAGTTCGGTACCAAGCTTCTGGTTTCCTTCCAGATTTGTTCGCCTTTCCTAGCAACGTCACGTAGGTCATGTAGGGTCTGCGCACCAGCATTGAAAAGCATCAACTTCAGGCTGCTGTTAACGTTCCTCTTCAATATGTCCACCAACAGGTTCTCCGACATCGGCTCCCTTAGTCTAGCATTCAAGGCTAATATATCTGTATGAAACGTATCATACGATTCATTAGCCTTCTGACGACGCATTGAGATCTCCATCATGATCTCATGGTCACTCTTATGGTGCCGAATTCCCGCCTGATAGAATAGCAGAAGAAGGGATAAGTCGCATCTGGATTCTGCTCAGTGAACAACCAATACCATTCCTCAGCTCGCCCTGACAAAAAAAGGTGGAAGCTTGCCATCAATTACTCATCGGTACATTGTGTTCGCTCACACAACGTGTTTAGCTTAAAGAGAAAATCTGAAACGCTCCCAGTGCCGTCATAGGATCCCTTTCAATCCTGTGGCTTAATGACAATATTAGTGGTGAAATTTGGTCGGTTATTCAAAGTGGCTTGTGTCGGATTGCGTCCGACAGTACCAAAGTCCCTAGGGCCATTGGGTGCAGTTTGAGATGCAGTTACCACAGGCACTTAATGCGTTCATATTTTCCCGCATTGTTCTCATTTCAACTCTCATTTCTTCTTGCGAAGTACGTAAGATCTGATGAAGTACCCCTACCCACGAATCTCCTGCAGGCGCTCCGCCATTAGAACGTCTACTTCTATCTTCTGCAATACCTTCACCAAAACCGGTACTCCTTGGCAAGGACCTATAATTTTCATGTCTTCCCGAAAGCATAGTCATGGAGGTAGCGGAAACATTCTGGACCGAAGTCCCAGGTGGTGAGGTGTCAAGTAAGTTGGAGTTTTGTCGGCTATCAACCTTAAGTCCCGTAGCGGGATTGGCCATTGGAATTGGAGGCGGAACTCCTCCCGAACGGTCAGCACCAGGTGAATGCATCACCGGAGGGTTATTTGCTGGCATAGCGGGACTGGTATTCCTCCCGGCCCCTCTTGACTTAACGCCGCTACCTCTAACTGACGCACTGCGCGTTTGCATAAGCTGCTGTTCCATAAGCCGAGTCAAAGGCAATTTATAAATCAGGAAATTTTACGCCTGAGATCAAGGCAAATTCTAATTAAAAGTCTGCAATAGGTGCTGAAGGCTTGGCTCCCCCAGAGCTCAACCCAAAATTAAAAATTCGATAAAAATTCTTAATTAAGTAAGGCTTGCTTTGATAGCAAAGCCTTATTAAACGTCCGTGAAAAGTTTTCAAATAAAACCAAAAAAATCACCAGATCTGCTAAAAGGCGCGATTTTGCTGTACCCGTTCGCGACAGTAAAGCAAATCGAAAATATCAATAATTGTTCAGTCCGCGTACTGAATAAGAATATACGCAAAAGAAATTTAAAAAAATCAATCAAAAGATAGGTAGTTAGTACATAAGCATATAAGGGTGTTAGTTAAATGTACGTGGTCATATACGTGTAAGCAAAATTCAAGTGGCTATAATTTAATATAAATGGGAAATATGTATTTTCAAAGGTCATTGGGAATGCTGACCTCCTCCTAACATTAAGAAGGCACAAGTCTACGAAAAAATAAGGTACAAAAAAAACAAACACACAAAAAAATCGCTTTTTGGTCCAGCACACCCAACCGCAATGCAAAGCCGGCATCGTGGAATGCCGCTCCAGACTTGAAGGGTGTACTGGACTTCGCGTACAAGTTTGCTGAGCTATCTTTCGGTCTCAGAAGCGCCAGCGCAGACCTATGGAGTGAGTGGAAAAAAAACAAGCAAAAAAAAATATTCGGCAAAAAAATTAAAACAAAAACCTATTTATACTAAACCCCACTTAGCGGACAATTTTTTCCCCCAATTCCCATGCCGACACATCGGACCGCTAAATAAAATTGGAGAAAAAAAGTCAACTACAAAAAAACTAAGTGTGTTTAGCGGGGACAGGTAATAAGGCCAACGGAAATAGGTCAATTGACTTTATTTCCCACCCTGTTGCGAAATAAAGTCAATTGACATTATTACCTTTTCAAAAGCGAAATAAAGTCAACAAAAATTTGGAAATAAAGTCATTGGCCCGTAGTCATAGTCAAAATAAAGTCGACTTTAAAGTTAGTTGCAGCTTTTTTGACAGATATCCCATTGAAAATTATGTCAAAAAGCTGCAACTAACTTTAAAGTCGACTTTATTTTGACTATGACTACGGGCCATTGACGCTATTTCCTCATTCAAATGGAAATAGCTTCAACAATGCTTAAAGTATGTCGTTTCATAGAAAAAAATTTTGTTCTTACAATAAACATTGCCCCGTAAGTGTTGTTTTTTAATAAATGAAAAAGGTTATTGCCAAATGCTCAGTGTTGTGATATTAATCCACACACAATCATGAACTACCACCAATTGATTTTATTAAAAAAATTTAAATTACGAATATGTAAAAACACGATGCGAAAAACTAAACGCCTGCGCACAGCTGGAATACGTTAAATATTTGAAGAAAGAGTGTAGAAATGATCCATAACTTGCAAAACATGTTTCGTTTCCACAAAAATAAAGGGAACACTATTAAATTGAAGAAACAGTCCATGTCCAAGAACTCCAGAGGAACACTGAAAGAATTCTGTGTTTTAAATTGATGAAAGAATTCTTTAAATTAGCATATTTTGAATGAATTCGGAATGTCTAAGGTGGAAAAGAAACCAACCTTTCTATAAGGAAACAATTATAGAAAAAGAATTTTCTTACACTGTATTCATGTCTCCGCCAGAAATTTGTGACGACATCATTTAAAAGCAGCTAAGGAGAATGACGACACTATTTATTAGATGGCACATTCAATGAGCCAATGTGCCAAAATGCGGGTATAAACAATTATTGATTATTTAATATCGGAACCAAGATCGTACAAGTTAATTGATTGGTTTTCGCACACTTTTGAAACAAAAATTATATGCTTTTTAACTGCAGACAAGTTGTTGCCCGAAAACACAGCAGAAATCTTTCAATCAGGGCTGCCACCTATCCTTAGTTATGAGGTGCCATATTGAGGATAAAAAAGTGCCAAAATGTGCCAAATAGAAAAATAAAAGTGTAAAAAAATGTGTCATTCCTTTTAATTATTCACATTTAGCAAAAAAATAAAGCTACATTTTCCAAACAAAAGTGCAATGATAAAATAAGATAAACCAGTTGAATAGCCTTTATAAATTCGAAAATTTTAGTTGAGAAAAAGAAGTGCACGCAAAGAATTTCACAAAAATGTATTGAAATGTTATTTTTTTTTACAAAAGTGCGATTTTGGCACTTTGCGCGGCGTAGCGTGACGTGGTGTGCGCGCCGGTCGCGCGGGGTACGAGGGGCGCGAGCGCGGTTTGTTGTCGGTGTTGCGTGCTGATGTTGTTGTGATGCCGCTTTGGGGCGGTGTTGCAGGTGCGTGGATGTTGCAGCTGCTGTTGTGCAGCCGGCGTTGCACGTTATTGCGCGGTTGTTCCTGGCGTGGCTACTGTAGGTGTGCTGCTGTTTTTGGTGCGCTTCTTGTGCGACACCCGTATTGCGCGTGATCGCGCGGTGTTGCGCGCTATTGCGCGTTCGATGGATATGGGCTGCTGCGGTGCACTTCTAGTGCGGCACCCGTGTTGGGCGTGATGGCGCGGTGTTGCGCGCTATGCGCGTTCGATGGACGTGGGCTGCTGCGGTGAACTTCTAGTGCGACACCCGTGTTGCGCGCTGCTGTGGAACTTCCGCCTCTGTGGCGTTGGGTGCTGCAGCCCGTGGCAGCTACATTGTCGTTTCAGCTGCTATCTGTATGGGGTTAATGTTACATATTTAATTAGCAAAAATACAAGGTATGACATTAAGGGCCAGTTTTTCAGTGCACGCCGTGGTTTAGCCCGAACTGACTGGTTTAACTAAGATAAGCCAATCAAATGTCAGCCAGCTGTACAATTTAACTCAGTTTACATATTCTAAATTTAAACCGGCACTGATAAACTGACTCTAAATAATATAAAATAACGTATAGCGAATAAATCTTACCTTCCGTCGCTTCATATGATGATTTACAACGCCGACAATTGAAAGCTCACGTAGCACGTGTAGGGTTTCTCCCCGGTGTGGGGACTCCAATTGCTTCCACTTTTCACAAATTTTGCCAGCTTTCTATGATGGTATGCTGCTCTTTAGGTACTTTTAGCGATTATGCCCTGCGGAAATCGCAATTCAAAATCGAGAAGGAGTAGTCACTTAGTTTAGTTTGCGTGTATGGCATTCATAGCTCAATTGCCATTTGAACAATTATGGCGAATCTGGGCAGTTGTAGTTTTAGCTGGAATTATTGCTAATTTTCACCAGATTTTCGCGTTGAAACATCACTTCACAAACTCTATTTAATTTCACTTGACACTAATATTTTATTATTTTTTTCCCTTTCAAAACGCCACCTTAATCGCACCGACACAAGTTTCAAGTAATTTGACGTATTAATGGCCGACCAAAGCGTTGCCAGCAGGTTTTTATTCCCTTGCATTGCGGGAATATTCCATTTGGAAGAATAACGGGCACTGCGTCGTTGGGGCTAGTTCCGTTACTCTTCCAAATGGAATTTACCGCAGTGCAAGGAGGAATATAAAAAAAAAAATCCGGGGTTGCCGTGACTCCTTTGTAAGTATTTTTACCGGACTTAACCGCAAAAAAAAATTTTTGAAAAATTGCTAGTTTACAAATTTGACAGTTTCGTGGTGGATACGAACGTCAGAATTTTATTTAGCTAATGTGCTAGGTAAAATTTGACAGCTTCTAGGTGTAATCAGCCTTATCATGATTTTCATTTTTCCCGAACCGGTTCACTTTTCTACTTTTGGTTTCCATGTATTAACTATGGGCAGATGAACATTTTTCGAGCGAAACTCAGGATAAGGCAGAATATTGTGGGCGGTAGTAAAGAATGAAAATCAAAATGGAATCTGATAAAACAAAAGAACGTACGTTACTTGCAAGCTATAAAATAGATGTAAATTTAACAATTTCAGCAACACACAAAATAGAGCTTCTGCACGAGCGTTTGTGTGGTTTTTCCCAACTGTCAAAATTTTTCTTTGCGGTTGGCACAGTAAAACTCAATTTATTCGTACATCATGCAGAAAAAGTTACTGATTGCCACTGGCTCTATATCAGAATATTGATAATGTCGCCGCCAGATTGTTTTAGTACAAAGGAAACGTAGCTGTCGCACTACCAAGTCACCGCAGTAGATGCCAAAATACAAGTTCTGATACATTTATTGCTCTCTATGTTCTAACATTTGTGTTAAGATATAAACTCAATCCTGTGAATACGGGCAGTTACAGACAGCTGTCACAACTATCACCAGCCTCCGCGGGAAAGCGTTTATTAACCCAAAAAAAGTAGACGAACAGACCTGCAGGAACTAGTGACAATCAGCGACACTGTCCGCAAGAAACACAGCTATCGCAAAATGGCAGACCTTCCATGCAGACTTGGTGTTGCCGTACGCTCTAGAAAAATTATTAGATGGTGAAATTTATGGCACGCTACCGGGTGCGCTATATGCCGAAGAATAAAGTATTTATATTTTGTGCGGCGAACAGTAACCCATAACAGTGTGTTCAAGCATAACCAATCGCCCTTTTTAGAACTTCTGTGTGGAAGGTTTTTGATAAAAAAAATTAAATCTTTTTGTTGTTGCTGCCAAAAAATTAAGAAATCTGAGACCTCACGCTTTACAATTTCATACAGTTCTCTGTACAATGTATTTTACTAAACTACCAAACGGCTGTACCGCTTCGGTTCATATTTGGGACAGTTGCCAGCACCTTGAAAATAAATATTCCGACCAAAAATTTACTCGGTATGTAGCTCGGGATATTCCTAAAATTCTTATACAGACTAAAACGTAAAAAACCAATATATCTCTAAAATCAATTACGCTGGGGAACTGAAACTTAGCACTGATGCATATATTCCAAATTCATTGGAAAAGGGGGCGTGACACCTACCATACAAACTGAACTCATCATATAAAATGTGAAATTCGACACAGCTACATATGTTATCAATACCGTACTTATGGCGAAAAGTGGTAATTACTGGAAAGGCTGGATCGATATACATTTACGTAAACGCGCAAGTATCATTCGATTGGGAACCATTTTTTCCTACACTTCTAAATTCCATTGAACTGTTGTAACTTTGTTTTTAATTTTTAGTAAAAGGTAAAATTTATGTGAAAATTTTGACGAATTTTTTTTTAATTTTTCACAAAGATGTAATTTTTATTTGATAAGCTCGAGGCCCAGAGAAAACATAAAACACAAGTTTTAAGTTCAATAATTTTTAATGTCGATATTTCGACCTCAATCTGAGGTCATCTTCAGGACTGTAAGTATACATAAACACATTGACTTATTATTAACCTGTAAAATTATTGTGAAATATAAGTTAAACACAACTTACACTCTTCGTTGTGCCCGGTCGACTGATTAGGAGTACAGAATTATAATTTAAGTAAGTGAACTTTTTTGGGCAGAAGAGCCTAAGCATAACAAAATAAACAATTGGGAATACCGTAATTGTAAACAAAAATTAGGTATCAACAACAATACACTAAACATTGAATATTAGGCAAGTGAACATAAGCATAAGAAGTAAACAATTTGACCATACCGTACTTATAAACAAAAAACATACAAACAACAATACAAGCAATATTGGACAATAAGACGTAAATATGTACATATGAAATCACAGCATTGTGTTGTTCTTCGGAGGACTGTTTGGAAATCGAAACGGCGATATACATGTGCACAATTTGATTTTAAATTCAGGACAACAATCCTCAACGTAGGTGTTCCATCCCCTTCTTCGACAATCAACAGTCGTTTCGTTTTCCAAACAGTCCTCCGAAGAACAACACAATGCTGTGATTTCATATCTACATATTTACGTCTGATTGTCCAATATTGCTTGTATTGTTGTTTGTATGTTTTTTGTTTATAAGTACGGTATGGTGAAATTGTTTACTTCTTATGTTTATGTTCACTTGCCTAATATTCAATGTTCAGTGTATTGTTGTTGATAAATAATTTTTGTTTACAATTACGGTATTCTCAATTGTTTATTTTGTTATGCTTGGGCTCTTCTGCCCAAAAAAGTTCACTTACTTAAATTATAATTCTGTACTCCTAATCAGTCGACCGGGCACAACGAAGAGTGTAAGTTGTGTTTAACTTATATTTCACAATAATTTTACAGGTTAATAATAAGTCAATGTGTTTATGTATACTTACAGTCCTGAAGATGACCTCAGATTGAGGTCGAAATATCGACANAGAACCCAGATTGAGGTCGAAATATCTACATTAAAAATTATTGAACTTAAAACTTGTGTTTTATGTTTTCTCTGGGCCTCGAGCTTATCAAATAAAAATTACATCAGTATACAATTTAAAGGCCGATAAACAAAAACAAACTTTTTCACAAAGAATGGAACTTTGATTTTACGAGTTTCGCTATAGACTGGCCTATCTACATACCTATTTGCATAAAATTACAGCCGTTTTCGTTGCTCGGACTAAACTCAAAAACCACTGAATAAAGTTCTGTCAGATTGTCGGAGGTTATCTTACATACAAATATGGTCCCATTACAAGCTACTAGAAAACTCGCTAGGTGATGTAGGAGTAAAGTTATTTATAAAAATTGCATTTATTAACCGATTTCGTTCAAATTTTATATGTGAGCTATGTACCTGTTTGATAAAAATTTAAATGAGTGCCGATGGAGTTGAGGTTGACATTCATAACACATATTCCTTTCATGGTAAGCAATGGTTTTGCAGAAAATGGACCCAATGGATGACGCTGCAGCCGAAATGTATAGAAACCCCGTGTGGTTGGTCTGCTTTGGCCCTATGTTTAAGTTATACGAATTTAGTTTTCAGATGTTTAAATGAAGGATGGGGTTAAGTTTGTCTGACGCCCTCATGCACGATCATGCGATCTTGCATCTACCTAGAAATCAGTTCATAAATATTACCACGAATTGTAAAAGTGGTGAATTAACAGGGAAAGATCACCGTAGGTATATCAATTGCTTCATTTGAAAGATATTCAAGAGATCACACGACTCATTAGCCAATGTACCGGAAAACTTTTCATCCTGTGGGACGCACTTCGCACCAATATTGTAGTTGCAAAATCATAGAAAAAAGATCGCGCATGCTTGGCAGAGATCTCAAAGGTGGAAATAAGACCATGGGTAAAGCTCATGACGCCGAAAGGGATTGGTATTCCATATGGTATCACAGCGTTACTATTATCGGCCTATGTGTGAGGGGGATACTGCGCCTTAGTGGTTTCAACTTGAACCAACAATTTTGACTTTACAGACTATTTTTATTATTACTATTATGCTTTTATACGCTCTTTTGCATTGGCCAACGCAAAAGTTCTTATTAGGCGCCGCGAAGTACGCGGGCACTGGCTAGTAAGCGAATAAAATGAATGAATTTCATCCCCTTGCTGTATTGACTAATGTTTTCTACTAATTTTCCGAATTTTTAATTGTATTTAAGCCAAGAGAGATAAAGACAAGATGGCGGGATGTTATGTTAAATACTAATAATAATAATAGATTGGCGCTTACACATATGTTAGTGTTTGGCCGAGCTTCTCCTCCGATTTGTGGCGTGCGCCTTGATGTTGTCACACAAATCGGGGGACCTACAGTTTTACGCTGACTCCGAACGGCGATCGTGTTTTTATGAGAAGCTGTTTTTCATGGCAGAAATACACTCGGAGGTTTGCCATTGCCTGCCGAGGGACGACCGCTGTTAAGAAAAAACCTTTTTCTCAATATTTTTTGCGATGTTGCTTTGACCAGGGTTTGAACCCAGATGCTGCGGAGAGGAAGCGCTCTTACCACTACACCACAGCGGCCGACTGTTAAATACTGCGAAATTAAAATTGCTTCACAAAATCCTGGTTGATCTGTCAAACAGGCACTTTACGCTCCTATTTACACCTTTCCACAAAGTGGGCGTTTCCATAAAAGCGTCGTAAACTTACGAGTTTTACACAATTTAAGACTTTACGAGTTTAAGGGAATCCTTTAATAATCTGTTACAGTTATCTGAATTTACCCCAAGAGCGTACGTTATAAGAGTTTAGGGAAGTTAATACATATTAAAATGATTTTGTCAGGGGCATTCGATCGGTGATTGGGAAAATTAAGGCTAAAAAACGGAGATATACGGTCGATTATTGCCTTAACTCTAAAAGCCCAATCTGCGTCTTCGAGGCGTATGTTGTCAGGATTTTTTTTTTTTAATTTGAACCCTTTATACTTTTTTCTTAAATAAATGTCATTGTAGTCTTTATTAACAAAACTATGTTTTATTATTAGTTTATATCACAACTTCAATATTCTTTAAAAAAAATTGGGCAGAACTAAGTATATTTTAGCTCACAGGTTGTTTTTTAATTCACCTGCGCCTCTAAGGGGCGGTTACTCAATGTCTGGTTAACAGTAATGTGCGGTTAAACGTCTATGCGACGTCTATGACTCCATGCATACAAGAGGGAGTCGGTAACGTCGATAACTATGTTTAACCGCAGATTAGTGTTAACCAGACATTGAGTAACCGGTCCTAAGACGTATGTGTTTGGGATTTATGTAACTTTCAAATAGATTGTTTGTTTGTTATTTGTTCAGGATTTCAACTATAAGGCCAGTATGTAGCTCTCAAGAAAAGCAAAAACTCCATATAAAATGACGTACACGAAATGTCTAAGAAATTTTCTTGTCTCAAATTTCCTTAAAGGCCAGTATGCAGCTCTCAAGAAAAGCAAAAACTCCATATAAAATGACGTACACGAAATGTCTAAGAAATTTTCTTGTCTCAAATTTCCTTAAAGGCCAGTATGCAGCTCTCAAGAAAAGCAAAAACTCCATATAAAATGACGTACACGAAATGTCTAAGAAATTTTCTTGTCTCAAATTTCCTTAAAGGCCAGTATGCAGCTCTCAAGAAAAGCAAAAACTCCATATAAAATGACGTACAAGAAGTGGCTAAGAAATTTTCTTGTGTAAAATTTTCTTAAGGCAGTACGCAGTTCTTAAGAAATTTGCTACGATTTATACTACGCTTTTCTGAAGTTTTTTGTGAAAAAAGTGCACAAGGCAATCCATGCTGGCAACAGAAATATATGCTCGTTCCATTATATCTTGGGGAAAGGAAGAGGCAACAGGCTGGTGAAATATCAGATGTCAAAATTCCATGGACACACACACGAAATAATCGCAATTTTTTCTCGACCGTTTTCTTGAGAGCTGCATACTGGCTTTAAGGTCTGTATGCAGCTCTCAAGAAAAGCAAAAACTCCATATAAAATGACGTACAAGAAATGGCTAAGAAATTTTCTTGAGTCAAATTTCCTTAAGGCAGTACGCAGTTCTTAAGAAATTTAGTACGCTTTCTACTACGGTTTTCTAAAGTTTTTTGTGAAAAAAGAGCACAAGGCAACCCAGGTTTGCAACAGAAATATATGCCCGTTCCATTATTTCTTGAGGAAAGAGTGAGGTAACAGGCTGTGAGGTATCAAAAATGTCAAAATTCCTTGGAAACACACGCGAAATAATGGCAATTTTTTTTTGACTGTTTTCTTGAGAGCTGCATACAGAGCTTTAAGGCAGTACGCAATTCTTAAGAAATTTGCTACGCTTTCTACTACGGATTATTAAAGGTTTTTGGGAAAAAATAGCACAAGGCAACCCATGTTTGCAACAGAAATATATGCCCCTTCCATTATTTATGGTTTACGACGTGTGTGAATCGGTAACAAAGTTCTATGGGGAAAGCTGTTGAATAATATTTTTACTATGGTGAGACAGTTTTGCCAACCTGCTGTGTGAAATGAAATCTTTTTTGACAGCAGTAAATTTGTGATAACCGCATATTTATACGGAATAAACAAATTACAAATTGAAGTGAAATTAATATTTAAAAAAACATCTACCATCGTTGATTGTAATTCATCAATTTAAGCTTTTATTTCACGAAAAGTTACACACATGAACAATCTTTGCGATTGTCAAAATTTTCTATGCATTTGTCAAAAATTTCATTAGCCTCATGAGCTACTGAAATTTTATTCACCTCATAGTTGTCAAAAATTAACTCGCGGCGACTTTGTTACCGATTCACACACGCTCTTATTAGCAAAAACATCGAAAAATCGATAGTAGTGGTACACGATGCAGCGAACAAAGGTGGCGCCGTCAGTGGTACCGCTACTTTGGTTTTGCCGATTTTGACAGTTGTGGTAACTTGTAAATAAACCTTTGTTTACAAATCAGCGAAAAAGTCATTTGAATTAGAAGTGAAAAATGAGTTTAAATTGTGTTAATTTGCAATTTGTGAGTGAGTTTTGAGTTGAGGACTGCGTAAAAACTAATACAATGAAGTGCTGTTTGTTAAATTGCGAGAGCCGTCAAGATGCAAGAAGCGTAGATGCAAGTGTAGCGCTGGGACGAATCGCTGCATTTTGTGTACATAGGGCACGGCAAAGCCGTTCCCGAAATGTTTCTCTATTATTATATTAACAGCATTTCCTCACAATGATTTTGTTTCTTCTCCACGCAGCCTCCATTAGCAAGTTAACTAATCAATCCCGCAGAGATGCTGCTGCAGTTTTCTGCAGCAGCCTTAATTGCAAAGCAATGGAGTGCACTAAAATGTTCACTCTTCTCTAATAGATTAA
This sequence comes from Rhagoletis zephyria, assembly GCF_001687245.7. Taxonomy (NCBI): domain Eukaryota; kingdom Metazoa; phylum Arthropoda; class Insecta; order Diptera; family Tephritidae; genus Rhagoletis; species Rhagoletis zephyria. Next base: position 45,335 of record NW_016157478.1, read on the forward strand.
GTGAAAAATGCAATATTTTCACATTTAGCAAAATTAAAACACGTTTTTCGCTGTAAAGTGAACTGCTTTGGCAGTTTCAACTCGTTCTTCTTTTCGCTCCATTCTTTGTTTACTTGTGGTACACAAATGTCAACGCCCAGGACGGCGCAATCTTGTATTCTATCATTCTTGGTAGTGGTATTCATCTAAACCGGTAACTTTATCAAGCAAATAATCTTATAACATGAACCAATTAGAACAGATCTGACCGGTCGAGAAACAACCATTTGTAATATCAATTGAGAAAAAAGTGTGTGACGTTCGTAATTTTGAAGTTTCCTATTTCTGTTTTGCTTCTTTCTTTATGTGTATTTTGCCGGTGGTTTATTTCAGTGATTTTCAATAAATTTTTTTTTGTGAAAATGTAATTAAAATGAAGTGCGCGGTGATTGGTTGCAAAAACACATACAAAAACAATAATTGGTTAGCACAAACATGAGCTACAAAATTGCTTTCATTTTTTTCTTTATGCTTCGTCTTCATATTCTTTGTTTACTTTTCAAAGAAAATAACATGGCGCCGAAATTACAAACGTCAGCCTGAAAATTACTTTTTTCTTTTGCTTCATTTTGTCAGATCTTGTGTAGTTAGATCATGATCTTATAAGTTTACGCACTCTGTTATAGGCCCGTCAGGATGGGTACTTTGCGTACGTTGCGCTCAAGGATGAAACTGACAGTTGAGTAGACTCTGTGTGTTTGCATAGAGGGCGTCAGATTGGCAACCCTTGCGTTGATGGACCCAACGAACGTTGGCCAACACTCAACTTTTGACGCACGTAAGTCCGTCACTGCTGATAGTTGTATAACCCCGCGTTTACACAAGACAAGACCAATGAGAATATGCACATAATTTACACATTGTTTGAGTAAAGTAGGCATCCAGACAATAAACTGTCTTCGAAAAGCCAGAGACAGTGATGAAGACATCAAGAGAAGTGGGAATATGTTAGTAAAAAAATATGAATGTTTTGCTATTGTATATGAAAAATTGACTTGTGTAAACCCCAAGTACGTGGGCATAGGAAATAGCTGATTTTTGTTTGCAGACGCAAACCTTCATTGTGGCGTATCTCTACGGTACGTACGCCACTTCCTTCGCATACTTTTCCGTTATTGACGTACAAGTACCTATTCTGACGGGCCTATTAAGAATGATATACAGTTCAATGCCAGCGTGAGCGTGAGCTTTTTATATTGGTCAATATCTTAGTTATTACTCAACTTTTTGCTATAGTTGAGACATGAAAAGATAGTGAATTAAAATATCTTTCAGAATTATAGAATAAAAACTAATTTAAAATGCATAATATGCCTTTTTCGAACTGACACTCAACTGTATGCGTACGCAAAGCATTCGCATGTGAACGGCAAGTTTTGGCAGATGTGTGTGAGCGTCCATAAGAATACAAATGGAATTATTTGCCTTTGCGTACGTTCACGCTCACGCTCGCATTGAACTGTATATCAGGCTTTACATGAACGACCCACACCCTCTTTTCGTTTACACATGCGACAATAGTCGTGTTTTTTTTTTTGTTATAGAGCACAGTATCACTAACTTAATACTACCAGCGCGAGGACAAAGAAATTATAGAAACCAAACCGAAAATTATATTTCCGAGATAATATCTATTTGAATAAATATACATATAAGATAAAGGCTATTTATTTGAAGCTAGTTAAAAGAAACAATGGCAGAATGTCTGTTTGTGTATGAATTAATTTGACACGGCTACCAAACTTTGCAGTTAAATTATCAGTGAAGCAAAACAAACAGAACGGATAATAATTGAACCAGATCTCTATTAGGGTCACATCGTTGTGTGTGAATTTGCGTGCAAAAGTTTTATGTGGATCCCGATTATTGCCCAAGAAAACATAGCTAGAGTTGCGACTGAGTTGCATTGGCTTCAGTTTATCAAGTTTATTCAGTGAAATCGCTGGAGAAATTTATCAGAAATGTGTAAACGAGTTTCCATACAAATTTTGACAGTTCATTTATAAGGTTTACACAATTATAAGTTTATACGGTTTACAATGAATTTATAAGGTTTGACGTATACCCTTACTATTTTACAACGCTTTTTATGTTTAATCTTCATGAAAGTTGCATGTATCGTCGAGAACATGGTTGCATGCAGAATTTTAAATTAATTATTATCATTCTCCATACAAAATGTACAAGTAATCGTGGGATTTAGCTCTGTTAACATTCTTCTTTTCTGCTTTGTATTTTGCTTTCGCTGTTAAGTATTCCAAATATTTGTCGCTCTTAAAATGCGCTTCGCTTGTTCAGGTGGCTCGAAAAATGTGGCATTCACAGTTTTCGGTCCTTCTCTATACTTTACGTTCTCTGGCTAAGGCCTGTAAGCAGCTCTCAAGAAAAGCAAAAACTCCATATAAAACGACGTACAAGAAATGGCTAAGAAATTTTCTTGAGTCAAATTTCCTTAAGGCAGTACGCAGTTCTTAAGAAATTTGCTACGCTTTCTACTACGGTTTTCTAAAGTTCTTTGTGAAAAAAGAGCACAAGGCAACCCACATTTGCAACAGAAATATGTGCCCGTTCCATTATATATTGAGGAAAGAGTGAGGCAACAGGCTGTGAAGTATCAAAAACGTCAAAATTCCTTGGACACACACACCGTTTCTTGAGAGCTGCATACGGGCCATTAAACATGAACAATTAACAGCTACGCGAACGCAACTATTGTGATTTACAACCCTAACTGCCATCCCTAAATTGGCGCGCCAAGCGCCAAGGAGCTGTCAAAAATCCTCATGCCCATACAATTTGTATGAAGCATCCCACAATAGGGCGGCGCTAGCGCCAAACAAATGGAATTTTCACTTTTGACAGGACGTTATGTCTTGAAGTTGGATGCATAAGACGGGAAGAAACAGAAAGGAGAAGAAAGGGAAAGAGGAAACGGGAATAAAAATGAGAGGAAATGAGAAAACGTCAAAAATTACGCCGCGTTGATTTGAGTGTGGCGCGCGCTGGCACCCGTTGGCATTGGAAAACGCAACGCTTAGCGCTCCAATTTACGGACGGCAGTAAGCCGTTCATGACGAACCCTTGGTGTAATAATAACAAGGTGTTGTCAGTAACTTAGCCTCACCTTTTCGGCAGGTCTATTCCGGTCACGCATTTTTAGGTAGTAGAAAAGGTATTAATTATTTACTACTTTTAATCCGTTTGTGCATACTATTTCAAATTAAGGGCCGGTTACTCAATGTCTGGTTAACACTAACCTCCGGTAAAACATCATTATCGACGTTACCGACTCCATGTTATATGCATGGAACCGAACACGTCGATAATGATGTTTAGACGGAGATTAGTGTTAACCACATATTGAGTAAACGGCCCTAAATGTAGAAAAATGTTTAATTATAGGCTTATAAGCCTGAATATATGTTTGTATCGACAGCTCCACACAGGTTGGACATATATTGTAACTTATAAAAAAGTAAAGGCAGGGGAAATAAGGCAATTTCCTATAATGCAGCGTTTTTGCTGCATTTAAAATGCAACATTTAGCACTTTCGAACATATGTTTTCGAAGAGCGTTCATGCTATCGCATTTAGCAAATGTACATTTACGCGAGTTCGAAATCGTATGCTTTTGACAAACAGCCGTGTTCCAGTCGCTTATTCAGATCCGTATCTATTACGATAAATTCTCACGGAAAAGATAATGTCCAAAAATCCCTACTGAAAAGGAAAAAATAAATTCTAAACCGAAAATTCAATACAAAAGCTTGAATTATTTTAACCAAAACCAAACATTTGTTTGTGTATATATTCATATATATTCATTTGTCGGTGNAATGATTTTTTAAATAAATTAAAACACATAAATATCGATAATATAAGCGAAATCGTAATTTAACCATGCAGCCGCTCTATTCTAGTGTATCACTAGTCCATTTGGCTCGATATTATGACAATGCAGCAAAAGATATCTAATATAAAAAAATCGCCTTCCCATACGATTTTTGTGTACGTCTTTTTCCATTGATAACCACGATATCTTTTATATTTTATATTTTGAAGATAAAAATTATACAAATCCAGCAATTTTAAATATTAATATCTTTCTGAAACACCAAGTTCTTTAAAAATCGCTATAAAACGAAATACTAAAATGGAGTATTTTAGATACTATTTCCCAACTAATAATATTATAAAAACTAAGATCGGCAACACTGAAAATAAGCATTCCGACGTTGTCAAAATTACAACAAACACGTCGCTTCTGACAACACCTTGTTGTTATTCCACCATGGACGAACCGCTTTTGCAAATTCAAAAGGAGACCAAAGAAGTCACACCCAACCAGCGTTGCCATTTTAGCCGTTTTCCGGCTAGATTTAGCCGGTTTTGATAGCAACTAGCCGGAGAAAATTCGATCTAGCCGGCAGCCGATTTGTTAGCCGGTTTGTAAAAAAAAGTTAGCCGTTTTTAGCCGATTTTACTATTTGCCTAATTTTCAGGTGCAAAAAGTAAACAAGTTGTTCGAAAGCAATAATGCAGACCCAATGAAGATTTTTAATGAACTCAATGTTTTACTTTCGCATCTATGCTCCCTAGTGGTTATTAGCGCGGACACATTTGATCCTATATGCTCCCCGTTGGAACCATACCTTGCTCCATTTCCTCAGTTTTATCACAGTTTTGAAGAGTATTTAAAAACAAAAGTAAGCACAAACGCTTTTGACCACGAAGCCGAGAAAATAATTCGAGAAAATGGTCGCTATTTTATTATCACTTTAATAAAGGAATTACGCCAACGCCTCCCTACAAATATTGCCACACTAAAAAAAATTGACTTTTTTCGGTTGGAAATGCATTAAGAGTAATTAAACCAAAAGTATTTGTTCAACTACAGCAACAAAAACACAAATATAATGCCGACGAAATAACATCCATAGAGATGCAATGGCAACGGTTAACGTTACATACCTGGAGTAATTTAGACTCAACTGTAAAATTTTGGGCCGAAGTTTATCAATTTCGAAATGCCCTAGGAGAAAACCCTTTTGCTGACCTTTGCAACCTAGTTTTTAGTTTTCTTGTTTTGCCTATAAGTAATGCAGAAGTAGAGCGAATATTTAGTTCAATGAATATAATAAAAACTAAGCAAAGAAATCCAATGTGCGTTAAAACGTTAAACGCTATTTTATATATAAGATACGGTTTAAAACGTGAAGAAAAATGCTGCCATAATTTTACTGTAGATGACGATCTCTTAAAATTAATGAATTCAGGTGATATATACAATAGTGATTCATTTGATGATGAGGAATATACACTCGATATAAATTAATGGTGTTAACTAGTCTTTCGTTTCTTGCGATTTATTTAAATAAAGCATGTGGATTTTCACTAAAACATTTTAGCCGTTTTTTGCCAGAGTCTATGTGAAATTTCACTAAAACATTTTAGCCGTTTTTAGCCGCTTTTTTTTGCCAATCTAGCCGGTCGGCCCAAAAAGTTCTGGCAACACTGCACCCAACGTTTAGTTCCTCGCCAGTGTGTTGCCAATTATTCAAATGCATACACGGGACCATTTTTTGAATTCATGAAATGAAAATTTCATTCATGAAAATTCCATACATGAAATAGAAATATACATGCATAGAAAATAGTTTTTAGGGCAGGCTCATCCCAAACTATTTGTTCGCGCCAAACTAGCAACCCTATTGTAAGAACCTGGTGGTTAGGCAGTACTTATCATAGTTTGTAAGCTTTTGCTAGTTTGGTAGCACTGAATTGTAAGCTGTCAAACCAAGCTTCCGTTTCAGCACCCATTAAATCGCCTTTATCAACATAAAACGTGTATATTTTTCATCTGGGTTAATCCGCAAAATTATTATCGAGTTTCGACCGCTTTTGATCACTAACATTCTGGTCCTTCGAGCCGGACCTCGAAGTCGTGTTACTTTTATTGCAAACCGCATGATTTACGCTATTTCTGTAAATTTATAATTACATACATTCGCATTGCACTTACATGCAAAATGTCTTCGCTCAAAATTCGCGGTTCCGCTTTAAACTCCATTCAGCGACATTTGCAGTCGAGTAAAGCAGATGTGCTTTCGGAGGACGTCGAAGTGCTCTCCACGCACCTACAATTATTGGAAGAGCAGTGGGTTCGTTTTTGCGAAGCTCAACAAGAAGTGGAGCTGGCATGTGGCGACGAGAACACTCCTATGGAAGAACAATCGCGCATACAGTGCGAGGAGTGGTATATAACTGCAAAGGCCAACTTTAAACGTCTTCTGTCATCGCACACACAACCACCACCACATAATTCTATTCCGGTTGCACATGCATCCACGTCGCTGCCAAAGCTGCAGTTGCCCTCGTTTTGTGGTGGTCCTACGGAATGGTTGTCCTTCCACGATTCATTTTGTTCGCTGGTTAACGCGAACGCAACCTTGTCGGACGGGCAAAAACTGCAGTATTTGTGTAACTGTTTGAAAGGTGAAGTACTTAATTTGGTGAGTAGTTTGTCAGTGTGTGACAGTAATTATCGCGAGGCATGGGACTTGTTGACCTCAAGATGCAAGGTCATACGAGTCATGGTGGACAGTCACATACGGGCTCTGTCATCTATCGAAAAAGCGAGTAAAGACTGCGCTAAGGCAATCAAGCTCGTGCTTAATGCTACATTACAGCATGTCGGTGCGCTACGCGCTTGGTCGACCAACCGAGACCTGGGATGACTGGCTTATCAACCTAACTGTATCCAAATTGTCATACGAAACCCGCACACAATGGGAATTTTTGCTTGTGGCTGACGAGTTACCATCGTTTACCGCTCTTCGTGAATTTCTAGAAACTCGTGCACGCTCTTTGGAGATGCTACCGCTTGCGCTTGCCAACACAAAGGTAGTTACGAAGAATGTCCTACACACAACATGTAGCCAAGTCGAAGCATGTGACGTTGGCAAGGCGTCTGGTTGCGCTTATTGCAGCGGTGACCACAAAATATACGTTTGCTCAAAGTTTAGCCGACTCGACGCAAATACTAAACTTTGTGCCATCAAATCTCAAGGTGCTTGCCTAAACTGTCTTAGCAAAGAGCACATTCTTGCAAAATGTCGCAGTTCATCATTGTGCCGCATCTGTCGGCAACGCCATCACACGCGTGCAAAAGTTTCAACAACCAACAGGAATCAACCGCTACAAACGCAACAAGCCAGCACGTTAGTGTCACGTCACATTACGCTGATGCTGATCGTTCTGTTGGTTGCTGATCGCTTTGTTGGCAACCCCCTCAGTCTTAGTACAAGTCGACGCTGGTCGTTGGCAACCAGCTCGTGCTCTTCTCGATAACGGCTCGCACGCCTCATTCATAACTGAGGCCTGCGCACAACGACTTCGCCTTCCCAGACGATCTTCATCCGCTTACGTCACAGGTAGAGGGGCTACCCAAGGTGGCCGTACCAAGGGAGAAGTAACCCTACGCAAATCACCGCGATCATTAGACGCAAACTTCCAAGTGAGTACATTCGTGTTACCCAAAATTAATGATCTTCCATCCACCGCTGTACCGACACCACCGTGGCCGCATGTTCTCGATTTATCGCTGGCTGACCCAAGTTTCGCTAAACCTGGACCAGTTGATATCCTTATAGGCATGGACGAAATGAACGAAATGGTACTAAATGGGTTAAGGGAGGGTCAACATGGCACTCCAATGCCGCAAAACACTGTGTTCGTTTGGGTATTGCGCGGGAACGCGACCAATTTACAAAGACAGCCCAAATCTATAACCACCTTACACTGTGACATGCAACTAACCGCGCTGGTGAACAAGTTCTGGGAACTCGAAGAGTTACGTCCGAGAAAGTATTACACTCCCGAAGAACTCACCTGTGAACAACATTTCGACGACACTACCAAGCGAGCTAACGATGGTCGATATATCGTGCGCTTACCACTGAAGAAATCCGTACCGATAGGTGAATCTAGAAGTACTGCGGTGCGAGCATTACTCCGAATGGAGAAGAGGTATGCTGCTGACAAACACCTCTATCAAGAATATTGTAAGTTCATGGAAGAACTTGTTGACTTAGGCCAAATGGAGCTAGCTGGTGCCGTTACAGACGACACGTAGTACATGCCGCACCATGTCGTGGTAAAACATTCAAGTGCCACGACCAAGCTCAGAGTAGTGTTCAACGCGTCCATGAAGACGTCATTCGGAAACTCGCTCAACGATTCTCTGATGGTAGGGCCGCAGCTACAACAACACCTATTCTCCATACTAGTTCGTTTCCACACGCATCGCTATGGGCTGATCGCGGACATCGAGAAGATGTACCGCCAGGTTTACGTAGCAAAACAAGACGCTGACTATCAACGTATAGTACGTGTAAGGGATTTCTACATGGATGATATTTTAGCTGAAGGAAATAAAATCCGCACTCTGGGGTCCGTTTAGCACACCGATAAAGATTTGCTTTCTATTGCTGCAAAACTACAAGAATTGCCTGACAATATCACAAAACGCGTGTTTCTATCCGACTCAAGGAAGATATTCGACCCGCTTGGATTAGCCACGCCCTGCACAATTCGCGCTAAAATTTGGTTACAAAGGGTATGGCGTTCAAATGTAGATTGGGGCGAGTTAGTACCACTGAATGTAGCAGAAGATTGGTTGGCGCATCGTAGTGAGTTACCTAAACTTGCATCGCTTAGGCTGAACGTTGGCTGGGCACGGGCTCGGTGGTCAACATGGAATTCCATAACTTTATGGACGCTTCGGAAGCTGCTTATGCGGCTGCGCTTTATTGCCGGACGCAAAACGCAAACGGTGAGATAGAGGTTGTATTAGTTGCCGCCTAAACCAAAGTAGCGCCAGTGAAGGTCATTTCGTTGCCGCGTTTAGAGTTATGCGCTGCTCATCTAGGCGCAAGGCTGGTACGGCAAGTTCAATCTAGCCTCGCCTGTAAACTCGGTAAGCTGTACGCGTGGACAGACTCCGCAGTTACATTAGCGTGGTTACAAGGTACTCCAAGCCGCTAGTCCGTCTTCGTCGCAAATCGCGTTGCGGACGTACAGGAAGTGTTGCCGGCAAATCACTGGAGACATGTCCCGTCCGAACATAATCCTGCTGATTGCGCGTCGAGGGGCAGCACGCCTTCTCAATTGTTCGCGCATCCTCTATGGTGGCATAGGCCGCCTTGGCTGCGAGCTCACAGCGAACCTTGGCTTAATATCTCAATACAGCTCAACACCAACCTCGAACTGAAGTCGAACAAGGTGTCGCATCCAACGCAGACCAGTGGCGAATAGGATCTTTTGACCAGAGACCACTCGTTCAACATACTCAAGCGAGTAACCGCTTAAGTAATCCGCTTCGCTTTAACCATTTTGGTAAAGTCGTTTCAATCTAACGCCTTCGGGCAGAAGTTTCCAATTGCAGATCAAGGAAGCTGGTACCCGTTCGGAGCAGTCGCATACGTTTGCAGCCGTTTCTGGATGCAAAAGGCGTCCTACGTGGAGGAGGTCGCATCGAAAACTCTACGCTTTCCAACGATGCGAAGCATCCAATAATACTGCCAAAGGGGTCTTCGTTGGCAAGGATAATCGCCGCCAAAGCGCATATCACAACGCTACATGCTGGGCCTCAAATAATGCAGGTTACGCTTCAATGTCGATTCTGGGTCTACGGTATTCGAAGCCTCGTTCGAGGTATATATCGCAAATGTGTTCGCTGCAAACATCTCAACAACAAGCCACTGCAACAGCTCATGTCCCAACTTCCGCTCAGTCGTGTAACTTGTACACGGTGTTTTCTCCATAGTGCTGTCGATTTTGCTGGGCCTTATGCTTTGAAATTCTCCCACGGAAGAGGTGCGAAGTCAACGAAGGCTAGGGTTGCCAGACGTACTGCTTTTGGGAGTAAACGTACACCTTTTTATTGTAATGTACTCCCTTGTACTCCCAAAAAAAAATATCTGGAAATGAACGCCTTTCTTAGTTTTGTACTTCTTTTGTACTCCTTTTTCCAGCTATTAATATTTTATCATATACAGGGCGTAAAATAATAACTGTTGCACAGGTGTTGTTGAAAAATAAAAGGGAACTTTATAGATTTTGCGAAAAAAGTAGTTTATTGTTAATTATCCACAGATTTTACTTAAATTTTATTAATAAATTTTTAAATGTTAACCTTCATTTGCGTTTACCAGCGGTAAACACTTTGAGAGAAAAGCTCAAGCGGCACGCAAGTCTTCGTCGGTTACTTTATTACATATCGTCACTAGACACGAATAAAGGCGCGAGCTCAAAAAATGACGGCGAAAAAACACCCATAAAAAAACTTCAGCGTCAAAGACTCTTAACATACTTCGCCGAAGTTTTTCATAAGCATCTTTTTTCGCAAAATTTTTTTACGCGGCTTTTTTCGCCGTCAAAACACTAGCGCGCCTTTATTCGTGTGTAGTGACGATATCTTCTGTAACCATAGGCTAATTTCCTCCATTATACTCCGTCTTTTATACTCCGTCTTTTGTCCAACATAAGGCCTCATACTCAGCAATCGAAAAGACTCGGAACTGGTGACTAGGAGGCCATTCATTCGACGAACCCTATACCTATACAGTTTTCTTTTTGTTTTTATACAAAATCTAAAAAAAATACACTCGAAAAATGCATGTACTTATCTCCCAAAGCTGGCAAATGGAAATAAGGATTAAAGTTTTAAAACTAATTAATAAAATTAAAGCAAACTATTTATAAAGTTAGCAAAAAATACTAATCTTTAAAGGACTCTTTTATTTTTCGAAAAACCTTTGCGACAGTTATTATTTTACGCCCTGTACTTTGCCATTCATATTGTGGCAAACACTACTTAGTAAGTAAAGTTAAGTGTGATAGTGAAAAGGTGTAAGCATGGTCGTAGGCAGGTAAGTGCAGGGCGCTCGGGTATAAAAATCAGAAAAATTATAAAATAAAACAAGTAAGAAAGCCTAAGTTCGGGCGGAGCCGAACATTAAATACCCGGCGCAAGTATTAAATATATGTTTTTCACCTTTCCGAAAGCTACCGCTACATGGTAAACCGGGGTGTATCCATTTTGAGTAAATTATTGTCCTTAAATTTCGAAATATTGAAGTTTCAAGCATATCTGAAATTTACTGTTACATGGAAAGGGGCCGTAATTTTAGTTCGATTTCAATAATTTTCAACGTTTTGCTTCTATGTGGCAAGCACAATAACCACACCGAGTTTGGTACAAATTGCTAGAACGGTTACCGAGATACATATATGTGATCATAAGTGGGCGGTGCCACGCCCATTTTTCAAAATTTTCTCTTAAGCGTATTTCTTGGTAGAGAATTGTTGCAAGCATCAATNGTTTTACCTAAATAATGGTAATTTGTAACAATTAATTGCACAAAAAAATTAAAACAAAAATTCTCCTACTTTTTTAAGTTCTGTACTGCTTTTTTTCTATCGAAAATAGAAATGTACTCCTTTCTCTGTTTCAGAATCTGGCAACCCTAACGAAGGCATACATTTGTTCGTTTATATGTATGAGCACAGGCGCAATGCACCTGGAACGTTTCACCAACCGACGGGGCTACTGTAAGCATATCTACTCTGACAACGGAACGAATTTCGTTGGCGCTGAAAGGGAATTACGTATCGCATACGAACGCTGCATCAGTGACGATAAAGGCTCTGTTATGCATACTTGGCAGTTCTTGCACTGCTATACCATTTTTACGTGGAAATAAAAAACCAACAGACTTCTACGTATGTAATGCTGTGCGTTGGGTAACAGCTTACACGCGAAGCTCATTTAACAGATTCCTTATGTGACAACTCTCAAGCAATGCCAAGTATGCATAACAGAGCCTTAAGCTGTCTTCGTATTTGACTGATACGCATACCACTTGGCACTTTAATCCACCAAGCGCACCTCACGTGGGCGGTTATTGGAAGGTTGGCCTAAAGCGCGTCACTTAAAGCGTGCGCAGAATTCGACACTCCTGGCGTATGAAGAATTTGCAACTGTGCTAACTGAGGTCGAGGCTTGTGTGAACTCTCCTCCTATCTGCTGGATATCCACAAATATTAGCGATTTGGAAGTCTTGACTCCCGGTCATTTTTTAGTTGGCGAACCATTGAAGACGCTCCACGTTCTCCCGATGTGGAAATGTTCAAGGGTTCTCTTTTCCAACGATGGCAACTCATCACGTCAATAAGACAACACTTCTGGAAGCGCTGGCTGGATACTCATCACATCTTTTAAACCTTCAGCAAAGAACAAAATGGTTCCGCTCAACGCCAAATCTGCAGAAGGACGATGTGGTTGTCATACACGATAACAACGCCCCACTTACCAAATGGAAACTTGGGCGTGTACTTGATAGCCATCCCGGCTCCGACGATCGCGTGCGTGTTGTCAGCTTAAAGACCGCAGAAGGTGAACTTTTGAGACCCATTTCGAAACTAACGCTGCTGCCGACAAAAACTGATATCTTTACTACCTGAATTTCCACTCAATGTAAACTTAAATTCTTAAATCTCACTTTGAACGGTCGTTCAAGGCGGCCGGTATGTTCGCGCCTACAGTACTATTATTTGTCAATTTTTATTGTGATGTATTAATATTAATTTCAATAGCGCTATTAAGCTTTGTACCACGATTTTTTTGTTAGGAAAAAATGGAGAAACCCATATATGTAATACTCCTATATTGGCAGTAAGAGCTAGTACCGTCCGAAAACACTAAAGTACAGATATATCAATAAACACGTACGAAAGAAAAGGAACGCATACGTTTATAAATAAACATTTACACAACACATATACAAAAACGGCACTCAAGTACACAATACATTGACAAAAACGGTACTAGACTGTCTCGCTTTGATTTCGGAATGCTTACACATTGAGAAGTTAGCTTACTGCCAATATAGAAGTATTACATATATGGAGGTATTACATATGTGGTTTACATTGCCTAAACGGTGGAGGTTATAGCAGCTATTTCGGAGATCACAACATCTCCTCATCAGACTTATTTTTTCTAGACTTTTCTAGAAGCGTTAACCACTGAGCTATGCACACTCCGTAAGCTTTTGTTGCTAATCAATTTCCTTATTCAACCTACTACTATCAAGTGTAGCTTATTCGCCGCCATTTTTCCTAACAAACAAATCGTGGTACAAAGCTCAATAACACAATTGAAATTGAAATAAATATTAATACGCCACAATAAAAATTGACAAATAAATAGTTTGGGTTGAGCTTACCCTAAAAAATATGCAATTCATCTATTTCATCTATGGAGTTAACAATAACAGCCACGCTGTCAAGCTTAAATAGCGGCGGATAAGTGCAGCTGATAGTAGTAGGTTGAAGAAGGAAATGGATTAGCAACAAAAGCTTACGGGGTGTGCATAGCTCAGTGGTTAGCGCTTCTGACTTAGTACATCGATGACGCGGGTTGGATCCCTGAGAAAAGTGTGAAAAAAAAGAAGTCTGATGAGGAGATGTGGTGATCTCCGAAATAGCTGCTATAACTTCTACCGCTTAGGCAATGGCGCATATTCATAGTCATATTTAGTACTCAACTAAGTCGAAACTATTCTAAGTCACAACTAAAGCTATTCATAGTCGCCTTAGTTTCGACTTTTCTGGCTAAGTACCAACTTAAAATTTAGTTTCGGCTGCAGCTGCAACTAAGTCGTAACTAGGAAGAAGTATTTTATCAAATTAAGGGAAAACAGACGAAATATGTAAAAATTAAGTTGGTAGAGGGTGATTTTGATAATATTGAATAATCTCCAATTAAAATTTACAAAGATCGATCCATTTTAATCGGAAGATGAAACTAAATGCGTATTACAATTCGAATAAAGCTACATCACAATTTTATAATTGGAATAATTTAGATAAATTCTCAAATAATAAGTCAGTTTCACGCTAGTTCTTTTAAAGTAAATTTGTGCATAACATTTAGATATCTACTATTTGTATGTTTCACAGCATGCTTTCGATAAACATCGACTTCACATCACTGCGGTTGTTCTGGCTATTTCACACAATTAACAAGAAAATGATACCTTATTCTTTTGCATAATCATGCAATGAAAATAAAAATTACATAAACGGATGATCAAACTTGATATTATTTAATAAAAATGTAATTTTTCCAAAATATCGTAAAGAAAAATCAATACAGTTTCACACTCGTTTTGCTATATCGTAAACTAAGTCGAAACTACTTAGTAGAAGTCTGAAATGCGACTATGAATAGAGGTAAATTTTAAGTTGGTACTTAAATTTAAGTTGCAACTTTATTAGTTTCGACTTAGTTGCTGGACTATGAATACGCGCCAATGTTGTTTTTCAATTTTTCCTAAAAAAGAAATCGTGGTACAAAGCTCAATAACACTATTAATTCTCTTTAATTTGATGTACATTCCCGATTCCCCCGATTCTGAGCACTTGAAAAATTGAAAATCTTTATCATTTATCAATTTTTTATTATTTATCAAGAATTGGTATTCTACCACAGATATCAAATGCTCTTTTCTTGATAAATTATCAAGATTGAAAATGCTATTGACAAATTGAAATTTCATGTGAAACGTAGAAATTTCGTATGCTCTCATAGGCGGACGCTCTAATAAGCGGACATCTCCTATAAGCGGACACATTCTTGGGAACGCACGATTTTTGGTGTTTTCCCATACAAAATGTTATCCCATACACGGACTTTCCGATAAACGGACACGGACACTCAAACATGTCTCTTTATAAAAAAAGATCTCCCATAAGCGGACGCGAAGCTGTAATAAGCGGTAAATTAAAATTTTTTCTTTAGTCTGATGTTGACTCTTGCGCATGTACATATGTATATGTACTCAAGTACATACGTCCATATCCAAAGATGTTTTTTTTTTCTAGAAAAAATTTGGCCTTTTCATTGCCCTCTTCTTGCTGCTTGAGCGAGGCTGGCAATGAGATTTGTCGGTAGAAAAGAGAACGTCATAAATTTGAATTTATTTACCATTCATTCTGTTTATATCCATTCAAGGATAAGCAATATTTCGTTTAGAAACCTGCAATTTAAATTTTAAAAAATCTCCCATAGGCGTACAAAATGTAGGTGACCATCGGTGTCCGCTTATGGGAGCTTTCACTGTATTAATACATTTGGTCCTAACAATTAAATACTCAATGTGCCGGCATTTTAACCTGCGACACACGGAATTATAGTCGACATCTCTACCTACTCGGATACGGCAGTCAAAAGCTATTTTGCTTTTAAATTCATATTTTTCATATGTAACAATGAAATCAGTTCCACTCATACTCATGTGGAAATCAGTTCCCCTCATGTGGAAATCGTAGAGCTTTTTGTTTTTTAAGTATTGACAGAATGCGAAGCTTTTACTTGATAAAAATCTTGATAAAAATTCTTTACAAAAAATTTATCAAGAAAACACAGAATTGGGTGGTATATAGTAGTAGTAAAAAACAAATTAATGCAAAAAATATATATAAAAAAAAATTTTAAGAGAGGCTGAACACCTTTTGCAGAGAACACTTTTCTGCGTAGGCGGCATTCGGCCCTACTTGGGGATTATAACCCTTACTAAGTAGAATTCCCCTTTCTGTGTTGCCGTAGAAGAGGGGCAGAACACTTTTTCCAGAGAACGCCTTTCTGCGTAGGCGGCCTTCAGCCGCGCCTAGGGGTTATAACCCTCACTTTGTAGAATTATCCTTTCTGTGTTGCCGAAGAAGAGGGGCTGAACACCTTTTGCAGAGAACACTTTTTTGCGTAGCCGGCCTTCGTCCGCGCTTAGGGATTACAGCCCTCACTAAGTAGAATCCTCCTTCCTGTGTTGCCCAAGAAGAGGGGCTGAACACCTTTTGCAAAGAACACTTTTCTGTGTAGGCGGCCTTCGGCCGCGCCTAAGGATTATAACCCTCACTAACTAGGACTCTCCTTTCTCTGTTGCGAGGGGCTGAAAGTCTTTTGCAGAGAACACTTTTCTGCTTAGCGGCATTCGGACTTACTTGGGGATTATAATCCTCACTAAGCAGAATTCCCCTTTCTGTGTTTTCGTAGAAGAGGGGCAGAACACCTTTTCCAGAGAACAACTTTATGCGCAGGCAGCCTTCGGCCTCGCTTATGGATTATAACCCTCACTAAGGCCCAATTTCAGATGGCCTATTTAAGTTCAGATTGTTGAATAACTTCCAATATTGGCTATTTAAATATTAGATATGCAACCCTGTGTTTGTACCAAACAACCAAGATTGATTGGTAGGTTGTTTAATCAATCCCACCTAAAAACAATCAGCTGTTCAGCACAAAATGTAAACAAACAAGCAAATGCCACAACAACTTCAAGGAAAAAGCAGCAATGCTATCATTTGTTTTGTATATTTAATCAAAGTTGATCTCAAATCCGACGAAAGTTAAATTGAATTTAAACAACAACAATCCACAATTAAACTTAAGTGTCATTTAAATATTCATTTGAAATTGGCCCTAAGTAGAATTCCCCTTTTCTGTGTTGCCGGAGAAGAGAGACTGAACACATTTTTCAGATAACACCTTTCTGATTAGGCGGCCTTCAGCCGCGCTTAGGGATTATAACCCTCACTTAGTAGAATTCTCCTTTCTGTGTTGCCGGAGAAGAGAGGCGGAACACCTTTTTCAGAGAACACCTTTCAGCGTAGGAGGCCTTCGGCCGCGCTTTGGCATTTAATTCTCTTTAATTTGATGTACATATAATATATATGCCTTGTATAGTTTTCACAAAAAATGAATTAATGTAAAAAATTTGTATAAACCCATTTTTTCAAATCGCCTTTTTAGTTATACGCAAATGGCCGCGCTTAGGGATTATAACCTTTACTTAGTAGATTTCTTCGTTCTGTGTTGCCGGAGAAGAGAGGCGGAACACCTTTTCCATAGAACACTTTTTCCAGAGAACACCTTTCTGCGTAGGCGGCCTTGGCCGCGCTTTGGGATTATAACCTTTACTAATTTGATTTCACCTTTCTGTGTAAAGTAAGGACTATTGACTACATACTATGCATCAAATGATTGCTTATAAATTTTCTATATATTTCCAGAAATTTTTAGTATAACTAATAAGGTGATTAAAAAAATGGGTTTGTAAGAATGTTTTAAATTATTTTTTACATAAATTCGATTTTTGTGAAAACTATACAAGGCGGATACAACACATGTACATCAAATTAAAGAGAAAAAAATTATCTATCGAATGACAATATTTTAAAATCCATGAAAGTGTTTTTGAAAATTTTTGATTTAAAAAAAAAACCTTAGTTTAAGCTTTTAGCGTTATTAACCTTTTGTGGTTGTTGTTTCCCCAACAAAAAAGAAATTCCGCTACGCTGACCTCAATGAACTCTATCGATCCCCGCATACTTTTTTTTTAATTGGAAAATTTTAGGTATTCTCTATTTATGCCTTTTTTCTGAAAACCAGTTACAAATACAATGTCGCGTTCTTGCGTGATCTTTTATTTTTTGCTAATGTAGGATAATCGCATGGTAAAAATATTTAAAGGAAAAAGCGCTCGCTCAATTCATTGGCCATCATTTATTTTTGAAAGTTTGTCTACTATGTAAAATTGAAATTTTGAAAGCAACTCAAATGCCTCTTTCAGTTGAGGTTGTAAATGAGATTTAATGTTTATGAGACTTAGAATTAGAAAACATTTTTGTTAACATACAGGCTGCATTTCTTTATTCATTCTGAATGTTTGGAATAAACTTTTTTGTTTACTTATTCTTTAGAACGTTCCTGATGATATGTTAACGTATATTTCAAACGCATTCTGTTTATTCCGGCTGTGAAATGGGATTATCCGGAATGTATAAAAAAACGTAGCCACAAACTTTAAAAATGTTCAGGCTGCCTCTTACCCCACGTCTCCTTTTTCTACTATATGTGTCTTAACATCTGTCAAATTTATGTTTTAACTTTGTCCCGTTTTCTCGTGTGGGCCACTTGCAGTCTTAACATGTCACTTTCAAAATGGCATCAAGCCAATCAGATCGATCTGTACCCAAAGTAGATGCGCGGTAAAATGAAAACTGAGTTGTCAACTACGAAATGACAGCTGATGTTAAGGCATCGTGGTAAGAAATTCGGCAAGATAGATATGGTTTGAAAGTGGAAATTTGCGGTCTCCACCTGACATTTCTTTCTTAAAGCAGCTTTTTTAACAGAATCTGAGAAGGTGGAGACGTGGGGTTAGCGGTTTTACCTTAAAATTAATAGTTGCGTGCCAGCAGCAGTACGAATAGCAGGAATTTACAGGATTTTACAGGAAGCTGTTCCTGCACGACACCTTACATAAGGCTTATTAATGGCGAAAACAGCTGTTCCTGTAAATCCTGTAAAATCCTGCAAAACCTGCTATTCGTACCGCTGCTGGAACGCAACTTTTCTTTGATGGAATAATCCTAACTTAGGGTTTACACCAGACAATATTGTCAAGACAATTAAGTCAAAATGATGTGTTTGTTGTAAACACGGCGAATTCATATTACAACAAACACATCATACTGACATAATTGTTTTGACAATATTGGTCGTTGTAAACCCTAAGTAACTGCCATACCTAAACAAAAGCGTCAACGTTGTCCGGCTGTCAAAAAATTCTCATGCCCATACAATTCGTATGAAGCATACCGAAACAACGCTGCGTCAACGCTGAGCGGTTGGAAAATCAGATTTTGACAGGGCGTTAGGTATTGAAGTTGGCTGCAGATAACGGCGAAACTGTCATTTTCGTGTTACAAACAAACAAACCTATGCTTATTGTTGGTGTTTTTTCTGCATTTGACGTAGCTTTGACGCTTTTGTTTAGGTATGGCACTTCGGCGCTAACGCTAGGCGTCAGAAACCGCTCCGCACAACGCTTTTGTTTAGGTATGGCAGTAACAGAATCATGAGAGTACCAAGCTAGGTGTGAATCAAGAATGATAGAATACAAGATTGCGCCGTCCTGCGCGTTGACATTTGTGTACCACAAGTAAACAAAGAATAGAGCGAAAAGAAGAACGAGTTGAAACTGCCAAAACAGTTCACCTTACAGCGAAAAACGTGTTTTAATTTTGCTAAATGCGAAAATATTGCATTTTTACCTAACCTATTAGAGAATAGGTAACATTTTAGTGCACTCCATTGCTTTGCAATTCAGGCTGCTGCACAAAACTGCGGCAGCATCTCAGCGGGATTGATTAGTTAACTTGCTAATGGGGGCTGTTTGGAGCAGAAGCAAAATCATTGTGAGGAAATGCTGTTATTGTAATAATAAAGAAACATTTCGGGAATGGCTTTGCCGTGCCCTATGTACACAAAATGCAGCGATTCGTCCAAGCGCTACACTTGCATCTACGCATCTTGCATCTTGATGGCTGTCGCAATTTAACACACAGCACTTCTTTTTATTCGATTTTACGCAGTCTTCAACTCAAAAATCACTCACAAATTGCAAATTAACACAATTTAAACTGATTTTTCACTTCTAATTCAAATGATTTTTTCGCATACTTGTAAACAAAGGTTTATTTACAAGTTACCACAACTGTCAAAATCGGCAAAACCAAAGTAGCGGTACCACTGACGGCGCCACCTTTGTTCGCTGCACCGTGGGTGTGAATACCTCTCATAATTTTAAAACATTGGCAGCACCGTTTTTAATCTGTCAAAGCGATTAAGGGCCGGTTGTTCAATGTCTGGTTATCACTACCACTACACTATCGACGATTTCAACATCATGCATGTAACATGTGATCGATAAAGCAGTAGTTGTGCTTAACCGGAGCTTCTACCTCCGATTTGTGCTAATCAGACATTGAACAACCGGCCCTAAGGCAAGTTCGTGTGTTTGCTTTTAGGGCACTGTCACACGGTCAGTATTTATTGACGTGATCCAAGTATCGCGGTATTTATTGACGGTGTTGCATGCAGTATTGATGGATCGTGATCCATACTGCAAAATTTCTAAGGCTGCGTTTCTTTATACATTCCGGATAATCCCATTTCACTGCCGGAATAAACAGAATGCGTTTGAAATATACGTCACCATATCATCAGGTACGTTCTAAAGAATAAATAAACAAAAAAGTTTATTCCAAACGTTAAGAATGAATAAAGAAATGCAGCCTAAAAATTTTGAAATCTGGATCGCGGATCGCAATACCATCAATGAATATTGAACGTGTAGCACTTTCAAATCGCGATCCATACATTTCGTCAGTACATCTTTTACTCTCATAATGCGAACATCGGCTCTGCCTTCGCTCTCGGGGCTTAAAATCTTGCAAAACAAGTTTTAATTAACATTGAAAATTTTAAAATAATTGTGGAATGCATTATCTGTAAATTATACGTACAACATAAAAACATTTTCTTGCGTCATAATAAGCTTTCAGCACAAAAATTATGCAAATACTGACGCGACAAATATTGAACATGTAGCATTCGTGCGCGATCCATCAATCCATCAATATGGATCGCGATCCAAATATCGTGATTATTACTGACCGTGTGACAGACCCCTTAGCAAGAAAATTTTCTTCAGTGGATAAAACAAAACATTCAAATGGGATATGTAGATTAGTGATATAGATAAGCTTGCATTAATTAGCAAAATTAATTTACTAGTCTCGCTATTGAATGGATGCAACAGTTTTTAAAAATTGTGAGGATGAATTTCATCAAATTATTGGTGTGGTTAATTTCGAACAATTTGGTCAAGGTTTTTAATAAAAGATGAAACAGAGTGGTCATATTTGTTGGGCTGATCTCAAATAGATATGGCTGCAAAGGCAATGACAGCGACAACGATGTGGCTTGAATTCCAACGCCACTTCCGATCCTGATCTCGTTATTTGTGTAAGTGAACCCATTTCGCAAATCCGAATACACAATGCGACCAAACATTTCTTAAAAAGTCAACAGCGTCCCTATTGTGAAAGCCAAAGTGATAGTATTCCTATTATCAACACGTCTTCGGTTCTCTCAGCTAATATTTCAACGGAGAACAATATGATTCCTACAATAAACGTAACGCCTCATAGTCCGGCTTCAATAACAAAATATAACAATATTTTCGAGGATACGTTGAGCCAATTGCAAAATATACGGGAAACTGTAGTACAAATGAAAAATTGTGCTCACATGAATGATAGTTTCAATAGTTTTGGACCCGTTAATGCTGCAGTCCTAAGCGCCTCTCTACCTAATCTTAATGCCGCAAATATTACGGTCAATGTAACAAATACTATCGGTAATTGTGTAAGGTGGATGCCACAACAGCAACAATACATTCCTTTGAATGGGCGTCGTAGGTCTTGGACAATTATTGATGACCTGAATATAACAAACAAGAGCATCAGTCTATCCAGCTTAGATAGTGAAGAGCCGGAGACAATATGTGCTACAGATCAGCGCCGACGATCTGCTAGAAAAAGCACTGGAGGTAAGTTCATTTAGTACATATGCATGAACGAAAGACACAAGATCACGCGGGAAGGAAAGAACGAAACAAGTTATTTTCTAGCTGCCGAAATCTCGACGCCATCTTTGTTGTAAGAAGTAAACAACGAAGAGAACGGAGAAAACCGCGAAATTGTTGAACGCATGAATAATCATTTTTATTATGCAAATTCTTCTATAAATCATGCCGTTGTGTTAAATTATTCTTTTCCTTATTTGTACACACGTTGTCACAGGCGAAAATGCTGTAATTGCTGTAAAAGGCCACCACCAAATTGTAAACAATGAAGAAATGTAAACAAACGGCTATTGTCAAAATCGTTAAACTTTTTTCCTAAATGCGATTCTAAAGCTGAAATTAGTCAAGAACGTAAACCTACCGGTACGTAAACCCGAGTCAGCACCGCAGAATTTTTCTGTAGTTGTAGCCCGTAGCGCAGAAATCTGCGGAATTTAGATTTTTCCGTGTCAGCTGATTTCTCCTTCTTTAGATGGTTGCCACTTCGTCTTTTTACAGATGGAAAAAAAAATATGAGTTCCTACTCAAAATATGTTTAAAATATTTGAAATTTACTATTGAATAAGGTTTTTGTTGAAAACTAAGTAGTTTATATTTAGCTAAAATCTATTATAGCGAAAAATTGTAGTTGAAAGGGTAAGTTTATGAAAAGGCATTGAACAGTGGCAGCAGTGTAGTAAACAACACTGAGGGCTCCAGTAATCGACAAAATTCTGTGTATACAGACTGCGTTTAAGTATACGTTCTGCGTTCTCGACTAATTTCAGCTTAACGGGCTACTCTCCTGCCCGCGTTATGTTGAGGTTGCTTAATGAACCTCTGGACTTCGTCCGTCAGTTCATATAGATGCCTCCTGACGTGCCCGCGTGATGTTGTATTTTGGTTCTGGGCTGCCAACTTTACTCAAACCGTGCAATTTTTGAGCATACTTTACATCAAATGCAAATGCAATGCAGCGATTTCTTTTCTCAAGTTACATACCTGATGACAGTACGAATGGCAATTATAATAGGGAGGTTTACCCCTCTATTCTAACAGTCACAAAACTTAGCTCATCACTGTTGTGATTTCTAGTGCGCCGAGAAATGTGTCACAAAAAATTAGATTTTGAGTGCTGAAAAATACACAAAAATTTAAAAATTTGTATTGTAGCGGCATATTTTTTGTAGCGGCAAGCTTTGAGGCGCAGCAGAAATCACAGCAGTGATGAGCTCAAGTTAGTGACTTTGTTAGAATACGGCTGTTAGTTTTTAAAACTATAATTTTATTCAATTTTTCACTTTTGAAAAATAGTAACATTTCAATACATTTTTGTGAAATCCTTTGCGTGTACTCTTTTC
Organism: Rhagoletis zephyria; assembly: GCF_001687245.7. Taxonomy (NCBI): domain Eukaryota; kingdom Metazoa; phylum Arthropoda; class Insecta; order Diptera; family Tephritidae; genus Rhagoletis; species Rhagoletis zephyria. Next base: position 68,271 of record NW_016157478.1, read on the forward strand.
TCGGCTGGGATTTCCATTACGGAACCAGTAGCTATATCATTTAAAGTATACCGATTTTTTTTTTTTATAAAGGTTTTATAAAGGGGATATTTATGGAGGTCTTCTTCAACTGAAGTTATCACTTTCACAATGCTGCTGATAATAATATTTAAGTAATTTGTTGTTAAAATACCCCGACTACTATCACAAATTTTTAATTTAAAACCCCACTTTTCATTTAAATAATGTTCGGATGCGTTTGTAATACTTTCATTTACATTCATTCATTAATTGATTAAGTAAAACNAAAAATTGTAGTTGAAAGGGTAAGTTTATGAAAAGGCATTGAACAGTGGCAGCAGTGTAGTAAACAACACTGAGGGCTCCAGTAATCGACAAAATTCTGTGTATACAGACTGCGTTTAAGTATACGTTCTGCGTTCTCGACTAATTTCAGCTTAACGGGCTACTCTCCTGCCCGCGTTATGTTGAGGTTGCTTAATGAACCTCTGGACTTCGTCCGTCAGTTCATATAGATGCCTCCTGACGTGCCCGCGTGATGTTGTATTTTGGTTCTGGGCTGCCAACTTTACTCAAACCGTGCAATTTTTGAGCATACTTTACATCAAATGCAAATGCAATGCAGCGATTTCTTTTCTCAAGTTACATACCTGATGACAGTACGAATGGCAATTATAATAGGGAGGTTTACCCCTCTATTCTAACAGTCACAAAACTTAGCTCATCACTGTTGTGATTTCTAGTGCGCCGAGAAATGTGTCACAAAAAATTAGATTTTGAGTGCTGAAAAATACACAAAAATTTAAAAATTTGTATTGTAGCGGCATATTTTTTGTAGCGGCAAGCTTTGAGGCGCAGCAGAAATCACAGCAGTGATGAGCTCAAGTTAGTGACTTTGTTAGAATACGGCTGTTAGTTTTTAAAACTATAATTTTATTCAATTTTTCACTTTTGAAAAATAGTAACATTTCAATACATTTTTGTGAAATCCTTTGCGTGTACTCTTTTCTCGGCTGGGATTTCCATTACGGAACCAGTAGCTATATCATTTAAAGTATACCGATTTTTTTTTTTTATAAAGGTTTTATAAAGGGGATATTTATGGAGGTCTTCTTCAACTGAAGTTATCACTTTCACAATGCTGCTGATAATAATATTTAAGTAATTTGTTGTTAAAATACCCCGACTACTATCACAAATTTTTAATTTAAAACCCCACTTTTCATTTAAATAATGTTCGGATGCGTTTGTAATACTTTCATTTACATTCATTCATTAATTGATTAAGTAAAACGCGTATATTATTATTATTTCTTTATTTAGCATTAGCAATTTTTAAACTTTCAGGTACATTTTTACATATACAGTGACGAGCAAAACTGTAACATGGTGTAACACTTTTTATTTCAGCCGCCGCTTTCTTTCCAAGTTCTAACGATATTCATACTTTTGTTGTATATTCTTATTGGTACACCTGTACTTCCTAGCTCATAACGATCTGAAGTCAATCCAAAATCAATAATAAAACCAGCAGACAAAAATGTAAATTAAGGCAAATGTTACAGCTTTGCACTTAAATACTTTTAATAACTTTTTTACAACTTTCACGAAAAAAAGAATTCTTAACACAATTTTCAGTACCCTTTTGCTTTTTTTAGTTCCTGGGTGCGATTTGGCATACCTTATTTGTATCTCTGTAAAAATTCTGGAGGTATATCCTCCCATAAATCCTTAGTTTGCTTTCACAGCTTAATACTCCATTGGACGGACTTGGATACTTAGTAAGCTGTGCTTTAAGTTGATTTCGCAAATTTTCGATAAGATTCATTTCCGCGGATTGTGGAGGTCATTTCAAATTAGCAAATTTTTGCTTTTGTATCCAGTCTTTGCCAACATGCGCAGTGTGTTTTGGGGAATTTTTCAGCGGAAACCCATTTTTTCGACTACATCTTGCANCTTTTCTCGGCTGGGATTTCCATTACGGAACCAGTAGCTATATCATTTAAAGTATACCGATTTTTTTTTTTTATAAAGGTTTTATAAAGGGGATATTTATGGAGGTCTTCTTCAACTGAAGTTATCACTTTCACAATGCTGCTGATAATAATATTTAAGTAATTTGTTGTTAAAATACCCCGACTACTATCACAAATTTTTAATTTAAAACCCCACTTTTCATTTAAATAATGTTCGGATGCGTTTGTAATACTTTCATTTACATTCATTCATTAATTGATTAAGTAAAACGCGTATATTATTATTATTTCTTTATTTAGCATTAGCAATTTTTAAACTTTCAGGTACATTTTTACATATACAGTGACGAGCAAAACTGTAACATGGTGTAACACTTTTTATTTCAGCCGCCGCTTTCTTTCCAAGTTCTAACGATATTCATACTTTTGTTGTATATTCTTATTGGTACACCTGTACTTCCTAGCTCATAACGATCTGAAGTCAATCCAACATCAATAATAAAACCAGCAGACAAAAATGTAAATTAAGGCAAATGTTACAGCTTTGCACTTAAATACTTTTAATAACTTTTTTACAACTTTCACGAAAAAAAGAATTCTTAACACAATTTTCAGTACCCTTTTGCTTTTTTTAGTTCCTGGGTGCGATTTGGCATACCTTATTTGTATCTCTGTAAAAATTCTGGAGGTATATCCTCCCATAAATCCTTAGTTTGCTTTCACAGCTTAATACTCCATTGGACGGACTTGGATACTTAGTAAGCTGTGCTTTAAGTTGATTTCGCAAATTTTCGATAAGATTCATTTCCGCGGATTGTGGAGGTCATTTCAAATTAGCAAATTTTTGCTTTTGTATCCAGTCTTTGCCAACATGCGCAGTGTGTTTTGGGGAATTTTTCAGCGGAAACCCATTTTTTCGACTACATCTTGCATATTTTGTTGAAATATGAACAGATAGTGTTCCTTACGCATAATGCGTACTAACGAACCAACAAAATTTTTGAAATACAACCTCTAAACTATTATTGACCGACCACTGTGATTCACAGTTTGCCTTACATCATGCGCATGGGCTTAATTTGGGTGTTTGATCCAATACCATGCCCGGCCATCTGATTGAAAGCAATTAATTTAGTATTGTCAGACCAAATAACCTTCAATTGAAACTCAAACATTTTTTTATTGCATTCTGAAAGGCCTAACATATCCCAATAAGGAACGGTCCGGTTTTCGTGCGATGTAGCAAAATGCTGCCACTTTCGCACATGTATTTTGATCAAATTTGCTTTTTTCTTCTTTTATGATGCCTTTGCGCTCAACTTGGCAATTCTTCCCTTCGTTGTCTACATTTGCATTAAAGTTTAATGCCTTAAGCGCTTCTGTAATAGTTGCTGCATCGCTACTTGTTGCTAAGTTCACAAGATATCGGACGGTAATATTTTTTGCAGACGTCCTTTGTGCTTGGGAACACTTTAGGCTATATTTTTTCACAGTCTTACAATTTTCAAGTAGTAAACTTCCACTTTTCCTGCCGTCCCGCTTTTCCACAGTAAATCTATTATTTACATTTATGGTTCCCGATTAACCATATTATTTACTGGTGATCACTTCTTCAATAAATTATAATACAGAAAAAAGTCATCGGACTTCCAACTAAGTAAAAGATAACTGTAAAATGCAAAACTGAGAGTGAGTGCAAAACTGTAACATTCGCCTTAATTTACATTTTTGTCTGCTGGTTTTTTTATTGTTGTTGTATGTATGTTGTTGTTATTGTTGAAATCGTTATGAGAGAGGGAGTAGGGGTGCACCCACAAGAATATACAACAAAAGAATGAAAGTCGTTAGAACTTGGAAATATAGCGGTGCCTGAAATAAAAAGTGTTAAACCATGTTACAGTTTTGCTCGTCACTGTACATAGTTTCAATACTATTTTATAGACTTATTGCGAATTAAAGTATGGTTTCTTTAATGTAAACTATTATAAGTTTCTTAAATGCAATGATGTTTTTTCTCATTCTTTATATTACTAGGCAGTTCATTAAATAGTTTCAGCCCTTTATACAATAAAATATTCTGTGCCTTATTAGATTTATTGAGATTAATTCTGAAATCATTCTTGTTTCTAAAGTCGTAGGGTTCTACATCCCCTACATATACGATCTGGTTCGTTAGGTACTTCTGTAACAAATTATATTTCATTTTAAATACAAAAAGTAAAACATTCATCAGTGTTCTTTGGTTAATGTTAAGCCATTTTAAAGTTTCGAGCATATATGTGATCGGGGTCAGCCCATTACATAGTAAAATACGACGCATTCCTTTGTTTTGCAATTTCTGCATTCTGTTTTTCATCTCACTAGCTAGGGTCTAGTATGGTCGAACAATACTCGAAATGTGGTTAATCATAACATTGAATATCTATCTATTGTATAAATGTATCAATTGTGTTCGCGAACATTTGAAAAAGCTAACATTTCAGACTTGGATAATGAAATGAAGCGAAAAATTCAAATAGGAATAGCACATTTTGTTGTAGATTACTAGAAAAATATGAGCTCTGGCTTAAAAACGACTTTGTTTTGGCGGAAGTTAATTGTGATAAGCAATCTGAACAGAATATGCTGGATGAGTTACCTTCCACTTCTAAGCGTGGAAGACCTACAAAAAGATTTGAAAGTTGCGACGACAGAGCAAAACGTTACAAAGTACGTGATCTTCTTCAGTCACGATCTGATGCGGCTCTTATGTCTAAACGTTCAAGTGGATTTCGTGTAGCAGCCAAACTAATGCAAAGTGAAAGCGAATCTCCCGAAATTGCAATGCAATACAAGAATTTACAAAAATACAAATCCAAACGAATGTACACAGGTGAAGAAGCACTTGCTTTGTATGTCGATGCCAAATTGTCGCGAAATAGCTATTTAGTTTTACGAAAACAGGCGATTGCTGCAGGACATAATTTATATCCCTCAAAACACGTTTTGCAAAGGGCTAAGCAAGAATGTTTTCCACCAGAAAGTGCCATAGATGTGAACGAAACTTATGCTTCTTTAAATGTGAAAGAGATGGTTCACCATACAACTCGACGACTACTCAAACATTCCCACGACAGCCGGTTCTACGTACCGGAATGACTCGGGTTTCACCCGACCAAGGGCTGTTGTTTCGGCGATCTAACCCCGTTTAGGTCGGCGAAGTATCTTAGAAGTTGTCCGTCCATAGGGCTACATTCACTACGCATTCTCCTACTCAGGGCTGGCATCGAGTCAAACCCTGGGCCAGAAACATACACCTGCTGTGTATGCCGAAGACGATTACACCACAACTCCACCTCAGTCAAGTGTAATGCCTGCGAG